>NW_020664409.1:20059446-20070043 GCF_002925995.2 Terrapene triunguis
GTATTGTATCACTTTAAGTTTCCAGAGCTTTTGCAGGATAACCCTATTCATCGTGACCACTTGTTTATAATATATTTAATCTGCTATCAGGCAGGAACTAATTATATTTACTAACAAACTGCAGCGTACAATAAACAAATAGGGTTGTATATTTCCTGCACAGCTGTTTAATAATTTTTAATGCAGAATGTTTACAAACCTTGCATCTGCACACTGGGTTGAAGGGCATCACATGGAATTAAGGTAGTATATTAACACCAGGGGAAGAAAATATTTTACGTTAACATTGATATCAGTAACTCCCCACCTCTGGAATCAAGCAGTTCAAAAAGAGAGCACCACTATATGTTAATGTTTAGTCACATGTTCCAGTTACCCTTGGAAGGTCTCTTTATCAAGCAATACTAAAGCTGCCCCCATGCAATGAACTTTTTGGGAAACCTTGTTATGGAATTATTAGCAATCATGACTGTATGGATTCATTATTGTTACTGCTGAAAAAGTCTTTCCATTCTGATATTTCTCCTCCTTCTCCCTTACAACTTACCAAGATACCTGTTAGGATGGAATTTTTTATGCTTGGACTCCACCTGAAAGTGATTTTTTGTGTGTGTGTGTGAAAGTTTGACCAAATTCCCTTTAGCCATTTGGAGTCACAACAGGAGTTAAAAAAAAAAATCCAAAACCCTGCCTTGTAAAATAAATTCACGTGATCATTCTCCCCAACAGGATAACTTTAAAAATGTCTGTGTGATCAAATTTCAAATGTTGTGTAAATAGACATTATTAAGATGTCCTTTGGTAATCTTTAAAAAAAATGTTTGTTTTCATATAGTTTTTAGCATTTGACAATGCAGAAATGAGCTGCCAGAGTAGAAAATTCCAGTAACTTGGTACCTGCACATTAAAAGACAGATAGATACAGTTTGTATGTATATGTGCAGGCTGTTACCAGAAATTTGCAAGCTCAGTTGCTGAAGGACACTGCAAGCTTGAAATGACAAACAGCTATTGAAACACTGAATTTCATAAACATAATATGAAAATCTAGAGGAAAAGACAGTTGTCACCTATAGCTGACCAACTTGTCAGTGATGTCAACGAGCTTTACGCATCAGAATACGCATGGAAGAAGCATCAGCAATACACCCAGTGAATAGAAGCCATATCAATGGAAACGGCTTCCCAGTGACTTCCCTCAACATGTGCCATGCAACTGCTTATATATTGCTTAAGAAAAAGTGAGGTACCATGCACACCAACAACAGGTAAATTTCCACCCATGCATCTGACGAAGTGGGTATTCACCCACGGAAGCTTATGGTCCAATATGTCTGTTAGTCTATAAGGTGCCACGGGACTCTTTCCCACCAACAACAGCGTAACTCAAGACTGTTTCAGACTTAAACGGGAAGATTTTATTTCAGAGGTGAAAGAAGAGATATTTCTTATCTGTGAATTTTATTTTTCATAATACTAACATCCAACTCTACCAACCCAGAAGGCTCAGCTGGGTCTGGTTTGCCCATATCAACCACAGAGGCTTCTGGAGCAATTTCTGGGAACAAAGCTCTCCTTGAAGCCGGCATGAAGCATTCTAAGTAGCATCAGCTAATACAGCAAAACTGTTGGAACACTATTGCCAAGTGTATAAACTACAGTCAAACAGACAAATTATACACAAGTTCACTTGCTTATTTCTTTAGCTTTTTTTTATATTATTATTATTTTTCTGTTGGTTTTTGGCAAGGTTTCCTGCAGACAGTCCTTATGACGAAAACCAAACACTACAAGCAGAGAAAATGCCTCCTCCCCTAGAAACAAACCCACCCAAAGAACATTGCTGGGAAACAGCAAACAGTAATAGGCTTCATTAATATGTTCTTATGTTTTGCAATGTGCTCAGGGCTTCGGATAGGTGAAAAAATCAGAATTCATACATTCATTAATGAGGGAAGAAATCATAATACACTGCAGTGTTCTCTCATCCATTAATTTGCCCCTTTCCATTTTTTTTTTAATTAGGCTATGATTTCAAAAAAGCCTAAGGTATTACAGTGGGATATGGGTGTCGACTCCCTTTGGCTCCTTCAAAAATCCCAGCCTATATTTCCTTTTCAAATTCTCTGTTCCTTTCTGCCTAGGAGGTACCTATGAATCTTGCAGTTTGGACTGTCATGGTCTTAGGTGGTTTTTCCTAATAGATAACAGCTCACCTGTTCAACATTAAAAGGGCATCTGATTTTTCACCAACACTGAGCCAGATTTATAGAGAATTTCACATTTCTTGAAGCATCCAGAGCATGTAACAGGTATTAGATAGAATAAAGGAATTGGCAGAGAAATATATTATATTCAAGTGGAATTCTGTGTTGTCTCGGAGACAAAGCAGTAAACTAACCACTTTGACAAATATCATTTACAATGGGATCCTTATAGAGAGCTCATTGATTTACCTCACTGATATAATTGCTCATAGGAAGAGGAAGTGTGCTGCCAGGACACTCACACGTCTAATTGGTGCTTTGATAATATTTTGGAAAAGCACATTTAAATTTCATTTTTCTTGGCTGTTTCCTTGGAGATGGGAAAGTGACTTAAGACACTACCCTGTGATACAAGATGCAGGACTGGCAGACTCACAAGGCTCTGTACTAGTGCCTTGGGTTCCGAGATCCTGAACGTCTACACTGCAATTTTATAGCTCTGCAGCTTGAACCCTGCTAGCCCAAGACAGCTGACCTAGGTTCTGTGCATTGGTTTTTTTATCGCAGTGTAGATATAACCCTAGGGATTTGTCTTTAATGCACTGAAACTGCAGAAAGGTCAATTACTAAGGACAAAAGCAGATACAAGAGCAAGTTGCAGAAACTGAATGAGCTCTCAAGTGGCATTACATTCTCAGCAGTGAGTGGTAAGCAGGAAGAAAAGCTGTATTTGGAGAGGATGTCCTGGCAGGGTCCATCTGTGCTTCCTAAGAACAGGAATATGTTGTACAGTCCATACAGTGCAGCTTAGAAGCTCAGAAAATCAAGTCAGAAACTATTTCAGAACCAAACTAGTGGACAGAACTGAAACACAGGCTCAGCCAACAGCACAGTAGCAAATGCTGGTCAAAAGGGAACCATCAGATATTAGAAGGTCCTACATATTTCATTTCCCACTAAAACCTCATAGAGCAAAAGGAAAAAGATACCAAGAAACACAGCACCCACTATAAGAGAAACTGAGTTCTACTTCCTCACAGATACCCATGTTCATGAATCGCAGAGTCCAATCTCCCAATCACACTCCCCTTTCAACAGAGCTGAGAATAGACGCTTGGAGCATGTCAGTATGCATTTGTGAAACATGAGCAAAAGCTACTTTGCTGACCCTCCAAGCAGTGGCCTGTTATGCACTTTTTCTTCCTGTATTGCCATACTCAAGCATTCAAAAATGAGTGAGGCCCTAAAAAATTGGGGGCATGGTTTCTTTGCCTTCTGGTTTTTGATCCTTTAGTGTGTACATTTGGTCGCATTTTCAAGCTCTTCTTCACAATCATAAGGATTAGAAAAGTACTTTAAAAAGTTGAACATCTCACCTAATCACATGACTCCAGGTGCTGAGGCTTTAAGGAAACAAACCCAAATATCACAAGAATTGGCACCACTGCTTCGCCAAACCAGTAAAGGCAAAAGTTTACTTGCTTTGCTTAGTTCAGAAATAAATAAAGCATTTTCCTACATATCACTTCACTTCTTTTAGGGCAAATAGCAAGGCAGTTTTGATTTTTTATTCTTAGTTTTAAAAATCCCTCAAGTAACACAGAACACAAGTGGCTGGGCTAAACTCCTGTGAAGCCATACACAGAAGCAGGAAGGAATGTGTTTTTAAGAGAAGATACTAAATAAAGAGATTTTTCTGTGAAGAATTGAGTACCCAGCAGTGGATGTGCAAAAGCAGTGGATCCTACAGGCCAAAGAATTCTGAGACAGAACAGGAAAGAGCAGCTGCTGTTTCCTGATGGAGGCAGTGAACTGGGGCAAAATTGGAATGCTGAATGCAAGCTCTGGGGGAATACTAGTGCCAAAAATCTCTTCAGCCCAGATGCCTCCAAGATTGATGAGACATGGCCAAACACAGAAATGTCCTCCAGACTGGTAGATTGAGAGATATAAGAGAAAAATATTTTTTCCTCACCAGAAGGCTTTATCAGAAAGTAAGACAATGCAGCTGTCATTAGGAAAAGGATGGTGATACTACAAGGAATACTACAAAGTATTTTCTCCATTAATGTAGCAATAATTAAATAATATTTAAACTGCTATAAACTAAAAGGGGTTGCATTTAAAAATATGAACGGTTTCTGGCTCATACATTGCAGAAGGCTAAGCAAATCACGAAATTGTCTCTGAGCCAGAAGGAAGAATTCTACATAGCTTCATATAGCTGAGGAGAGTTGCAGCGCCTATAGTAAGATGGAGAGCTCGTGTATAAAGCTTTCTCCTTCGCATTGCAGGATTCATAATGTAGAATTCTGTAAACATCCTGTCACTAAATGTATCTTGATTCCTTCCAATCCAAGGAATTACTTCAGCTCAACATTTTAGCAAGCAGGCACAGACTGAAGAAAATTAGGTAGAATACTAAATTTAGGACTAGACTGTGTCTAAGAATAGGTGGATTGTGGAGCCCCACAGACCCACAGCACAATGCCTCCTGAATTTTCTGAGGCAAAGCCTAACACTATTCTTGTCATAGCTCTTCCTCCTCTCTTTCCCACCCACTCCCTTTTGGATTGTGACCCCACTCTCCTCAGTCCATGGGTGGAAAGACAGCACTTTGACTACAGGGTCAGCAACTGGCTCTTGCACAGGGTGTAGAATCCTTGCACAACCTGTTCACACTCTGGACTATTGTGAGCTGAGAGCAGGAAGTCTTATTTGCATGTCCTTCCTGATGTCAGCCAAGCAAAGCTGTGTCTGCCTCTTCTTACCCATTTTGGAAGGTATCTCTTGAATTTACTGCCTTTGCAAACAACCATAAGAAGAGGGCCAGTTAAACAGCCAAGGAGGACCCCAGTGCTGCATTAGTACTTTAGGCGATTCAGTAAAGGTAACTGGCAAGTTGGCTAGCTGGAGTCACATGCTTCATGTTGAGGGTGCAGAATACGTAGTGTTTCTGAATCATCCTCCCTTCTTCAAGAAAATATTTAACTTATTTTCCCTACATAATCCCATTCTCACTCTGAATGGCTTTTGATGAGAGGAAACAGCAGAATCAATTTCCTAATGTATCTTTGTGTCTTCTAAGTGTGTCATACAAGAGCTACTGTGGACAGTAGGAGTTTGATTTAAAATAAAAAACACAAAACATATTCAAGAAAGCATCCTCATTCAGGACAGAATTTAAGACTATGCTTATGTTCCTTTTAAGTCTATGGGACTTAATCTCTGTCCTGAACAGGGATGTATTTAAACACATGCTTAAGTGCTTTGCTAAATCAGGCCTAAAAGAGAACCCAAAATTTAAGAAGTGAAAAACTGTTAGTGATAAGGCAAAGTGTATTAAAGAAAAACAAAAAAGTTACATGTATAGAACTAAAAACTACTATTACCATATACAAAAGAAACAGATTGAGACATATACCTCAAATGAGAGGAGAAGACCTCATGAGTGACAAAGCCACAGATCTCTTAGAAATCTTTAATACTTATGGGAGAAACAGCATTCAAAGTTAAAGCTTTATTCCTTTGGTACAAACACCATGTTTCATTTGATGAGGCATCTACACCTGAGGGTTGGCTTTCTTCATCCATTCTCCCATGTGTAAAACAGATGCTACATAATATGGACAAGACTGGGAGCATGAGCATCTCAATTATAAACATTTCAATCCTACACAGTCATCTTCAAATTTATAATTGCACTAATAACAATCCCAACCCCATCCCTTACCCACATTTAAACACAAGTTTATCGACAAGCTGAGGCAGTTGTAATCTTATTGGACTAAATTCACCCCAGTGTAAGTAGAAATAAGTTCACTGGCTTCAGTGGAACTGAGCATGCTTAATGCTTATATTAGAGCTAAATTTGACCTGGTATTTTTAAAAGCAAAGTGTAAAGGACTTGATGTAGATAGACAACACAATCACATATCACACTATACCTTTAAAATCAACTAGAACACGTGAACAAAAACAGCAGCTGACTTAGCAGACAGGCAGAAATATGCAACTATATTTGTCAGTATATAATCAAATCCCAAACGATTCTTGCAATAGCAGTGGCTAAATAGGAATTTTAAGTTCCAACCATCTTTGACCTCAACAAAGGGAAAGCTTCGTCATCCCTGCCCCACACCTGCTCAGAGATTGACAGTATTAGCTGCTACAATAATGTATTTTCTTTTAAATGGAATTTTAGTAACAACAGAGAAAAAGCCATTGAAACATATATTAAAGCTATGGTTTTGGGAAACTGAGTATCAAGTCTATAGGGAGAAAATAAAAAAAATGAAAACTTGTTATGTATATCTTTTTTATAAACATACAAATTATTTATATAATACAAATTGTTAATACTGTAATATTTCTGAAATTATGTATGTATTCGCTGACTTGAAAACATCCTACTACCTTAATTTAACTAAAATAGCACCAAATAAACTAGTGATTATGTATTTTGTACATTTTTAACTTCAACTTTGGAGCTCACACTCAAACTACTTGATGGCTTTCCTGAAAATTATGAACTCTCACTTTTTTTAGAAAGAAAAAAAAAAGGCATAGCACCTTTCAAGGCAGGCTTTTTTGGAGTGTTTATGCTAAAAAATTAAAAGCAGCACAGCTACAGGAAACAGTGATAGCAAAAGCTATCTAAAGTGTGCATATGTGAATGCTCAACAGACAGCATATTTTAATTATATACTGGCAACATTCTGGAAAGCAAAAATGATAGCCAGAGATACAAGCACTTTGTTAGGAGAGTTAGTAGCAGGAAAAATTGCAGCTATATTCTGATGACAAGCAAATGATACATCAGTATCAGTGAGATGTTGAGCTAAGTCAGCTATCACCACCACCACCACCCCAAAAAATTCAATATTTGCTTCAGGATTTCATTTTGTTTATTGAATACTCCACAGATTCTTTTGTGAATGAAATTTTTATTTACACACTGTATCTAGAAGCAGATACATAAATCCTTATACAATTATTTTTCAAAAATGTGCAAGAAATTACTATAATTTTGTTTACAAACCAAAACACATTAAAATCAATGGACTTTGGATAATTCATTCTGTGGTGTGCTTAGTACAAATAACGCACACCTAGCTTGAAACATACAGAAAAATGTAAACTACAGCAATCTGGATTGCAAGTATTAATTTCATGGCACTCCATCACCACTATAAAATTCTTTAACCCAACATGTATTAATACAAAATTCTGTAAGAATTTTTTTTCATTATCTGTGTGTAGGGTTTAGAACACTTTCCAGATACAGCAAACTCCATAATATTTTGTGATGTTATGAGCTATTAACTATCCCATGTCTATTAATAAAGAATGGTTTTTAATATTTATCTTTGTAGAATTTTAAAAAGTATTAAAAGAAATAAGATTGGCAATCATTTAGCTTAGAATTTAAAAGTTATGTAACTGAGAACCATTCCTTACTGGAATCACAGGCAATATATTGCTGGTATTATGATTTAATTTACATATCCATAATTCACTCATTATGAAATGCAGAAAAGAAAAACGGATCATATTTTGATTAGCCCAGCAGTCAATGTTCATATAAAAGCACCTCTTAGATGATCAGAATATGAAATGTATATATTTGAAAATAAAATTTCTAATTAATAATAGCATTTCTAAGGCTACTAATGGTGGAAGCCATCTTGATAAAAAAGATAGTATTGATTTATGTCATCAGCAGCATAAGGGACCTGCAACCTGACCAAAGAATTTAAATAAACTTCAATTTTGCTGTTCAATTAACTTCAATTAACACAGTTGTAAGAATCAGAAAAAAACTTTCTGACATAGTATCGAAATACAAGCTGTAGTTTTATTCTTCTAATTAGTTAACCAGCCAGTGTCACCAATAACTTCCATCATCATCTTGTAGCTTCAGAAATCAATTTTATTTCAAAGTTTCATCTTCAAATACATTTTCCAATAATTCAGTTGCAACTCTGACTGTTGTGCTGAATAAAATAAGCACTGTTTTACTTTAAAGGAACAGAATTAAGTTGTTTTTATTTTATTTTTATTTAATCTTTGTTTATCTTCTTTTAAAGGCCTGAAAATAACTTTTTTCAATCTACCATTTTTGTTTTCTTCCATTTGGCAAACACAGATTTTGTTCCTCTATTTGTTATGGAGCACAAACGAAGACCATCTTTCCTGACTACAGTTGTTGCCCTTTAATAATTTTCAGTTGCCTTGTAACTAAACAACATTACTGTGGCTGTCACAGTAATCGTTATAATAAGCAACTATAAGTCAATGTTGTCAAAACAGGGTTTCTTAATTTGTGCTCCTTCTATTAACTGGAAGACTGCTTCAGTATCAAAAAGAGAGAGATTCTGAATCCAGCAGCATTTAAAAAAATATGTCTTTACAGAATGGTGGATTTCAAAATATTTGAAATTTAGGACATTACAGCATCAGATTACAAAAAAATTGTAGGCAGGTCTTCTCTTAGGTCTAAATTACTTGTCAGGATCCTTTTAATCAAACCTATGGAAAGCTCATCAAAAAGATACAATTAGAACTGGGCCTTTTATTAAGTTTACAATTAAAGTACACAGCAAGGAAGGCAATTCAAAATGGACTGGATGAATTTAACCAAAAGTAATATTTCAGAAGTGACCAACTCTGATAAGTGACCAAACAAATAAATGAAGACATGGAAAAGAAACTTAGCACACAAGTTCATATACATTTTCTTAATACAGCAATGAAATTGGGATATTAGAGTTTCACATGTTTAAGCCCTTATGCAAGGTCCATTAAATACTTATGCACAAAGCATATTTTAAATGCATCTTTAAGTTTGTTAAACACTGGGATATATTTCACTAATTTTATATCATTGCCTAATGTACTACACCATTCTAGAGACTTTGTACAATGTACAGTCCCTCTGGATTGTGTGGGGGAAGAACTTTTAAAGTGAAAAAAATGTGAGAGGTTTCATTCCTAACAAGTATGTTTCATATTCCATAAAAATGATTTCCTCTGTCCTCCCCTCAGATAGAATCAGACCACTGTACCATGCTATAAGATTATTGTGCCTTTTTAAATAAAGTTTGTAGCCCTGATTCAAAGAAGAAGAAAAAACCTCCAGAAGAGAGAAATCTGGATTCAAGCTTGCATAAATATATATGAACGGCAGAAACAACAAATTAAACATATATACTTTGCTGAGAATATTTTTTTAAGTTTAAAAATATTATTGGACAAAAGAAGAAATCATCATCCTCTATCCCTCAGAACAGACAGGCTTTATCTGCCTTTGATTTTTTTATTTTTTTTAAATACTGTGGTCCAAAAAATAAATTAAAAAAAATATATAAATTTAGCATATCAATTCAGGCAACACAAGATGTAGTGCTACTGTAGCACTTTGCAGCAATAGTGTATCCAATGCTACAAACTCATTTCAGGGGGCAAAAAAGCTAGATATAATAAGCAGAAGAAAATTATCCAAAAAGGATTTATCCCAGCCTTTTTCTATGTTGGTCTTTACTAAATAGCAACTTCTACCAACTGCTGATGGAGAAGGTGACATGCTAAAAAATATAACGTTGATTTAAAAACAAAACAAAAAAACAAATTTAGTCCTGGTCACCTTTAAAATTGAAAGCACAAACGTAATATAGCTATAAAGTGAAAAACCAATATGATGAATATTGCACAAGGAAAACTTTGCAATCTAGGGCCCAGTCTCCCAATTCAGAAATCTCTTTTAGAAGATCAGGCTCCCCACAGACTTTTTAAATGCCACTATCCTTGTCAGATGTTAGAAATATTTACTAAATTGATATGATACCTTTATGTCAAAACAGACAATTTTCATGACAGCGCCTGAGACTGTTAATAACAAAGCCCTTTTCTGTGGCCACTGTATTAAACCAAAACCCCTTCTCTTACTAATTTCAAATATACAAAGGTTAAAAAAAATGCAGCCTTAGGGATAATTTCTGTAAGCCCTCCCCTACTCCCCAAAAAATCCCAGAATCAAATACTAAATATCAAAATGCAAGAGGGAAAAGGGGGGGGGGGACCCAAAAACCAACTGTAGTGTAGAAATTGGTTTTCAGAAGTCTTGTCACATTACCACTTTAATAGATAGTTCCTACAATTAGGGAGATTTGTAGATTTTTTTTTTTCAACAATATCATTAGTAATCCATGTATCAGAGGAGTAGCCGTGTTAGTCAGAATCTGTAAAAAGCAACAGAGGGTCCTGTGGCACCTTTAAGACTAACAGAAGTATTGGGAGCATGAGCTTTCGTGGGTAAGAACCTCACTTCTTCAGATGCAAGACTGCATCTGAAGAAGTGAGGTTCTTACCCACGAAAGCTCATGCTCCCA
>NW_020664409.1:20070443-20084479 GCF_002925995.2 Terrapene triunguis
ATGCTCCCAATACTTCTGTTAGTCTTAAAGATGCCACAGGACCCTCTGTTGCTTTTTATTAGTAATCCATGTTTAGCATAATTTTAAATACTACAATTTCCATATTGATGCTCTGTACTGTTTTTCAAAACTGTTTTTAAAGGCTGTTTTTAAAAGGAGAAGAAAAAATTATAAGGAAATTCCAAGAATAAGAAAATTCAACCCAATTTCTCAAAGGCAAAATAGCGAGTACAAACTATGAAATCATTTAGGAGAAAGGAGGTTTCCAAAGATATGCTGCATAACTATATTCCATCACACAGCTACATCAATTAATAAGTTTTAAATTAGGGCAGTTCTATAGAGATGTTCATTTAGGATGCTGGGAATACATTTTCACTGTATACCTAAATTCTGTAATTTATCTACCTGTATGTTTTGTCCACAATTATCTTTATAAAATAGGCCATTTTAAGACGACAAAAATTCGATTCTACGAGTTTCATTTCACTTTTACTTATGGTTGAATACACATGAAATGCACTCAATGCATGAAAATCACAGTGGATAGCAGCACTTGGGGAAATTAAGGAAAATTTGATCATTCACATTGTGATTATTTTCTGCACATTGATGAAAGATAGCTATTTCACACTTCTAAAAACCCTGTGATCATTCTTTAAAAAAAAAAAAAAAAGCCCCCTCAAACAAACAAAAAACACCAAACATAAACAAACAAAAAAGATGCATTACCCTTCTTTACACACAAAAATGAAACATTGTTATGGCAGCAAAAGATTTTGATAGCAATGAAAATTTGTAAACTGTATTTCAATCTTTTTTTTTGTTCCCAAAGTGCAAGATGCAAGATTCCCATAAGCTTTCAGTAGTGCTTTTCTTGTAAATAATCCTTCATTTTGTTTGGCAAAGGCAGTTTCTGGATCAGGTCTATTCTGGTATACTGACGTATAACAAAACGACACAGGTACTGTAAGGAACGCACCTGCATAAACCGAGATACTGGGTTTGTCAATCTCACCGGGTAAGTTGCAGATCCAGGCAATCGAGACCTTGAATAGCAAAAAGCTCCATTTTCAGAGTCCCTGATTGAATGTTCAATTAGATCAACAATAGAAGTATGTCCCTCCACATCTGGTTGTTCATAAAAGCTAAACCTACCATTTGAATGTTCAATTCTAGTATGAAGAGTTTTACCATGGGAGCGAAAACTCAGGCTTAAAAGATAACGGTCATCAGAGCTATCTCGAACAAGAAATGAACCATCGGGCACATTCGCCAGTTTTCCCTCTGCTTCCCAACGTGTGATAGGGCCCCAGTACCATCCTTGTTTTGCAAGTTTTTTCAGTTCCTCTGTGAGGCTCGTCACAACCATAGGACCACTATTTTGTACAGAGTCATAAACTCTTCCAACTCCTGGGGCAGAGTTAGGATCAAAATTCAAATGGCAGCGCATACTTTCAGCCACATGGGCATCTGTGCCATTCAGTCCATTAAAGTTCCTTTGGATTTGATTATTCTGCATCGGAGGTAGCAATGGTGAGAGTGGAGGGACATCACTGTGATTAACTCTTGGGCTTTGCAACATGACTCCTGTGGTACCAATCAACAAACCATTCACTGCCTGGTCCACAAAGATATCTGGAGCAACAACTACATCTTGATCCACCTGACCCTCATCTTCATGAAAAGCATTTCCACTCACTTGAGAAGAAACAGTTGAAACTTCCATGGGTGAGGAACTATCCAGACAGTAACTACGTGATCCTTCCAAAGGATACATTCCCTCATCTAAAGGCACAGTATACTGAATGTAGTCCTGAGGCATTAGTCCAATAACTACAGGCACATGTTCATCAATATGAAGATGTAGGTCCCCATTCTGGGATTCTGTACTTTTTAATGTATTGTTTTGTTCTTGAAACACACTATCTGACTGCAAGTCATGGAAGTCCTTTCGAACACCATTCAGTGCTGGGCTTGGGTTAGAGGAGTGGACCAAGGCCTTGACTTTCACTTCCATTTTGATACAAGTCTCTTCTGAGTTTGTCGATCGAAGGGGCCATGGTGTTGGACTGTAATGGTGGTTACGGAGGGATGTGGACCTTAGAGGTCTTTGAGCTCTCACATCTTTAAAGGTTATTGGAGCAGATGAGGAAGAAAAGGTATCGTCATCAGCAGAGCTTACAGATGGTGTGCTGCCTTTCCCTTTCTGCTTTTGTTTTGCTGAAAGCCTTCTTTTTAAAGTACCCATTAAGCTTTCACTTTTTGATCTATTTTTGCCACCTTTTTCATCTTCACTGTTAACTTCACAGCTAGCCAAATCTTTACCATAGCAGCTGCCAAACAAGGAGTCATCTTTTCCAAATTCACTTAATGATGGCTGCTGAACCACTACAAAGTCACTTTCTTCTTTGCTTTTATTTAAGTTAAAGGACTTGCGAATTGTTTTGAGACTAATTTTCTTCATTATGACAAGCTACCAAGTCTGGCTGATCAAAAACTCTTCTGGTATTTTAGCCTTAACACATGTAGAGCAGCCTCTGCTTCATGTATATATTTTATCCAGTCTCATTTAACTTCAAGAGCCATTTCCTGGAAACAAATAAAAAGACATTTAACTTCACAAAAGAAACATTTTAAATGAAAACTACAGTATTTAAGAGATGGGGACCAAATGAATGCAAAGCTGTACTTAGAAAATCCAGTCAAGTTCAAGAAATGACTTAAAAGTACAACATCTGCTTTTGAGTTGCCTGCCAGTTGTTCTGGTTTTAAAATCACTTTTTAGTTTTATATATAATTTTCCTCTCTCCTTTGCTATGTGAAAGACCAACCCAAACACAGGGGAAGCTGACTAATTGTTGAGGATGATAATGGGTACAACAAGCTTCCTACTCCAGGGCTAGATTGTGACTGGTCCTAACACGGCCATGAGGAAATTTTCCTGTGTAGACAAGCCCTAAGAGACCTTCACCCACTCTGTGCGCTCAGCCTCTTTGGTTCCCACATCACAGGTCCAGGCATGGGGGGTGGAGAGCAGAGAGAGCAAGGTGTGCCTACTCAATACTACCCCTTATCCTCTCCTTCTTTCCCCACCCCAAGAGTAGTGGGGAGTAGGTGGAGCCTTGACTCCATTCCCTCTCCCACTACCCCCAACTGAGATGAAATGGTACAAGGAGTGGCACCAGGTATAGGGCTACAATAAGTTACTTCCCCCCTACTCCCTACCCAGAGAATTCTTTCCCAGGGCTCCTCCTGAAGCAGCACAGCCTCTCCTTACTCATGAGCCATGCAGCCTTGTAATATGCCTTTATAATTTGTGTACCACAATTATATTCACTCAGTTACTAACAACCAATCTTAATTTTTTGGTATAAATTATTACAAATGGAGCTGCAGGATCATGCCCAAACATTAATTTCAGGATTTCTGTCACACTTCAAAATGCCTTTTAATTTAAAGAACACTTTAAGAAAAACCATGTGGCTACAAGAAGAGATAACCATGAAAAACATTTTCTTGTTATTAAGGAGCAGTAGTTAAGAGTGAAATGAGAGTTTCATTCACAGAATAAAACTTATAAGTTATAATAAGACAATATTAATAACAAAAACAAAACAGTCTCCTTCACATCTTATTACAAGGTAACTTTTTTTTTATATTTTATTTTATTTTATTTTTAAGGCAAATCAAACAAGGAAATTCAGAGATACGGGTATTTCAAAAAATTCCTTTCATTCACTTTTCAAAGGTTCTCCCAACTCCCTTTTGGGTCATTTCTTTAAAACAGGTGCATCCAGCAACATCAAATTTCACTTCTTTGAGAGACAATGTTAAGAAGGAGCTTTCACACGTCTGAGGAAGTGCATGTAGGAATTATAGAGATATTTAAAGGTGTTGTGAAAATACCTATATATGTATATAAGTAAAATACATAATGATATGGTATGGTATAATTTTTATTAGAATGAGTTTGTCATAGCAGAATTACTCATTGAGTGGCAAAGTAGGGAGTAGCTAATAGAAAACTACATTGGGGCCATGGGAGAGGGAAAGCTGTATATAGAATGAAAGGCCAACATGGGGAATACGAAGGAGGTAGCCACTTATGGAAGTGGGAGGCTGTCTGGTCCAGCTTACATTCCAACAGGGCTTGGATCTATGACTGGCTTCCAAGGTTTACAGGTACTTCTATTACTGAGCAATTCTTAAACATTTTTTTAAAATCTAAGGAAATACTCAAGCAAAAAAACACAATGAATCTATCATTTACAGCATTTACAAATTAAGTTTCTGGATTTCTTAATTCTCCCTGCGCCCTCCATTGTCAAACGTTAAGAATGTTTGTAAAATGTTTGTAAATTGTAAATTAAGGTTCTACTTTACAAAAATCAAACATATTTTAAATTATGCATATGCAGAGTACGATCACCCAAACTACCTTAACTTTGACCTCCTTGGAGCACCCTGAGAGCAGGCAACACACATCTGCAAAAACTTTGTGATAAAGTTTCACTAAGTTTAAGAATAAACTATTAATTTTGAAGCCTTTAATTAAAGGAATTGGTGGGAAGAGAGGAAAAGGTCATCTCTGAATTTTTCTTGGTTCTGAGTGCCACTGTGGGAGAACAGTAGTTCTTGTTTGGGTTGATTTAAACTGTGCATTAGCATACTTCTGATTATTTGAGGATTTTTGCAAAATGGAACCTTACCTTGGAATTTCAGGCTAACATATCTTGGGAAACGACAACATCATCAAATAAAACTAAAGTAACTACCATATTGTAAAGCAGGGATCGGCAACCTTTGGCCCGTGGCCCGTCAGGGAAATCCGCTGGCGGGCCAGGCCGGTTTGTTTACTTGCAGCGTCTGCAGGTTCGGCTGATCGCAGTTCCCACTGGCCACGGTTTGCCGTTCCAGGCCAATGGGGACTTCGGGAAGCGGCGTGGGCCGAGGGATGTGCAGGGCCGCTTCCTGCAGCCCCCATTGGTCTGGAACGGCAAACCACGGCCAGTGGGAACTGCGATCAGCCGAACCTGCAGACGCTGCAGGAAAACAAACCGTCCCGGCCCGCCAGCAGATTTCCCTGACGGGCTGTGGGCCAAAGGTTGCTGATCCCTGTTGTAAAGAATACAAGAGAACTGTGTCACAAAATGACACTGCTATATTTTAAAATGCTGTAGCTGCCAATATTCTCTCATGCTAGTCCAGAAAGAAAGATCTGCCACTGCAACTGTGAACACTATGTTTTAGCACAGAAACCTTCTGGATTATAGGTCTACAACTTTTGGTAGTTAATATATTTATCAGATTAATAAAGCATATCATGAGAATGATGGTCATGTCTTGAAGTTATAAAAACTTATGCAGTCATGTGCAGGATTAACCTTGGTATGTCCTAGGGCACCAGTTTAGTCACCCATGAACAAGCAAACGTGATCAGATGAACTATGGTCCTGGCCTGAAGCCCACTGAATTCAACTGAAATACTGAATTTAACTGAAACTGATTTCAATGGGCTTTTTATTAAGTCCTATTACGTATTGGACCATCTGCATTGAGAAGTCCAGTGACTTGGTTTAAGTTAAAAATTATATTGACCTAGCTACATCGCAGGGCTGTGAAAAATTTGGCACCCTAAACACCGCAGTTAGGTTGACCTAACGACAGTATAGATGCAACTAGGTTGATGGATGAATTCTTCTGTCAACCTAGCTACCACTTCTCAGAGAAGTGGATTAACTACATCAACAGAAAGATCCTTTCTGTCATTGTAGGAAGCATTTACACTGCAGCACTAGAGTGGCATTCCTGCATAACCAATAGCTGTTCCTCTGTAGTGTAGACACACCTTTACCCTCTCTGTCTCAATTCTTCCAGATGTAAACTGCTAATAATGCTTACCTCTGAGAAGTAGGTGGGCCTTATATTGAGGGCTGTTAGTAAAGAACTGTACAGACATCATACAGATGTGCAAGGAATGAAGCATTTAGGAACTCATTGGGACACTTCTGCATGCACAGATTTTTCCCACCTAGGGATGACAAAAATTAGTATATGTATTATTTCATGGAATGCATCTTGACATCGTGTTTGTTATAAAAGTAGCAGTTAACACCAGCAGGACAACTTCATTTGGAACTCTGTAAGAATTATAGTATTGCTGAGTCCCTGTACAGAAGTGCTTTCTCAGTAGCACCTCCTGCATAGTCAATTTTAATAAGATCTCTAGAAAGGTCTGCTGCTGTGAATATGCAGTAAATTATGCAATGGTGTTACAAAAAGTCTAGTGGACAATATAAATATTTTAGGAATACTTTGAGATCAAAGGAAGTAGAAAGCTAGACAGACAAAATGAAATGAGAGTGGAGACAGCCAGGGACCAAAGAAAGAAAGAAAAAGAAACACATAGTCCAAAAACTTTTATTTTAAAATCAGATTTTTACCAAACATAATTTAGAAGACGACATAGATAGTCAGTGTAAACAAACTGTCTCACAGCCCACCAGCAGATTACTCTGACGGGCCACAGGTTGCCCACCACTGATCTAACCTGACCTGTATAAAACGAGCCATAGGAATTCCCTGCTGTTTGAACCAGATCATGTATTTTAGAAAAACATACAATCTTGATTTAAAAATTGTTGTTAAGTTGTTCCAAGGTTAATTACTGTCACTGTTAAAAAAAAAAAAAAAACCTGCAACTTTTTCCAGCCTGAATTTGTCTAATTTCAACTTCCAGCCATTGGATCTTGTTATACCTTTGTTTGCTAGACTGAGTAGCCCATTATCAAATTTTTGTCCCCATGCAGGTACTTATAAACTGCGAACAAGTCACTAGAACTATCTCTTTGTTAAATGGACTAGATGGCACTCCTTGGGTCTTACCACTGCAAGGCATGTTTTCCAATCATTTAATCATTCTCAGGGCTCTTTGCTGAACCCTATCTAATTTATCAACATCCTTCTTGAATTGAGGACCCCAAAATTGGACAAAGTATTCCAGAAGTGGTTGCACCAATGCCAAACACAGAGGTGATATAACTGCCTTACTCCTACTTGAGATTCCTCCGCTAATACATCTATGGACTGAATTAGGTCTTTTGGTCACAGCATCACACCCATGTTCAGCATATTATCCACCATGACCCCCAAGTCTGTATTGGAATCACTACTTCCTGGGAGAGAGTCCCCCATCTTGTAAGCATGACCTACACTGTTTGTTCTTACATGTGTTTCTTTAAATGTGTCTGTATTAAAAGGCACATTGATTGCTTAAACAATCAATTTAGTTCAATGGCACTATTCATTTTTGTGACGTTATGCCTATGCATTAGAATTTGCAGGATCAGGACCCAAGACCTACTTTAAGCGGTGAATTTTCACAGTACTTTCATGAACCTTGATTTTTTTTAAAATGCAACCTTTCTATTTTTCTAAAATATTGAAGGGGAAAGTTAGAAATCAGACAGAAGCTACTATTTTTAGCTCTAGATAGGATTTCATGCAAAAATTTATTGTTTTCATAGCTGAAGTATAAACGGTTACTGTTTTTGCAGCTATTTTAATACACTGAGACAAACTATTTAAATTGTTGAATTGGAAAGGTGTATATTATACCATTTCTTGATCTCCTCATTCTTACCATTTTTAATTTTGTTTCTACATTTCATTGCATGTTATTTTCTTAATATTACTTGCTCTTTGTTCTGCTTTTACATTTTTCAATTTTAAGTTGTGTGCAGTACACAGGACTTAGCATTCATTGGCAGTATTCATGTGGCCTCTGAGACAGATGATCACAGGTTTGACTTTCAAAACCAAGATTCGGACTCATATCTAATGCTGACAGAGCAAAGTTAAGAAGTGAATAATGGACTGTTGATCTAATCGGGGATCAAAAACTGATGTCCTTTTCTGGTAACTGTGCTGTGTGTGGTGGGCAAAGTGGGAAATTGATGCTATGTTAATTTCTTGACAAAAGGAAGACTATCACCCAGTTTTTATAGACTCAGACTTCAAGGTCAGAAAGGACCATTATGATCATCTAGTCTGACCTCCTGCACAACGCAGGCCACAGAATCTCACCCACCCACTCCTGTAACAAACCCTAACCTATGCCTGAGTTATTGAAGTCCTCAAATCATGGTTTAAAGACTTCAAGGTGCAGAGAATCCTCCAGCAAGTGACCCGTGCCCCACGCTGCAGAGGAAGGCGAAAAACCTCCAAGGCCTCTGCCGATCTGCCCTGGAGGAAAATTCCTTCCCGACCCCAAATATGGCGATCAGTTAAACCCTGAGCATGTGGGCAAGACTCACCAGCCAGACACCCAGGAAAGAATTCTCTGTAGTAACTCACATCCCACTCCATCTAACATCCCATCACAGACCATTGGGCATATTTACCTGCTAATAATCAAAGATCAATTAATTGCCAAAATTAAGCTAGTCCATCATACTATCCCCTCCATAAACTTATCAAACTTAGTCTTGAAGCCAGATATGTCTTTTGACCCCACTACTCCCCTTGGAAGGCTGTTCCAGAACTTCACTCCTCTAATGGTTAGAAACCTTTGTCTAATTTCAAGTCTAAACTTCCTAATGTCCAGTTTATATCCATTTGTTCTTGTGTCCACATTGGTACTAAGCTTAAATAATTCCTCTCCCTCCCTGATATTTATCCCTCTGATATATTTATAAAGAGCAATCATATCTCCCCTCAGCCTTCTTTTGGTTAGGCTAAACAAGCCAAGGTCTTTGAGTCTCCTTTCATAAGACAGGTTTTCCATTCCTCGGATCATCCTAGTAGCCCTTCTCTGTACCTGTTCCAGTTTGAATTCATCCTTCTTAAACATGGGAGACCAGAAATGCACACAATATTCCAGATGAGGTCTCACCAGTGCCTTGTATAACGGTACTAACACCTCCTTATCTTTACTGGAAATACCTCGCCTGATGCATCCCAAGACCGCATTAGCTTTAACGGCCATATCACATTGGCGGCTCATAGTCATCCTGTGATCAACCAATACTCCAAGGTCCTTCTCCTCCTCTGTTACTTCCAACTGATGTGTCACCAATTTATAACCAAAATTCTTGTTATTAATCCCTAAATGCATGACCTTGCACTTTTCACTATTAAATTTCATCCTATTACTATTACTCCAGTTTACAAGGTCATCCAGATCTTCCTGTATGATATCCCGGTCCTTCTCTGTATTAGCAATACCTCGCAGCTTTGTGTCATCCGCAAACTTTATTAGCACATTCCCACTTTTTGTGCCAAGGTCAGTAATAAAAAGATTAAATAAGATTGGTCCCAAAACCGATCCCTGAGGAACTCCACTAGTAACCTCCTTCCAGCCTGACAGTTCACCTTTCAGTATGACCCGTTGTAGTCTCCCCTTTAACCAGTTCCTTATCCACCTTTCAATTTTCATATTGATCCCCATCTTTTCCAATTTAGCTAATAATTCGCCATGTGGAACAGTATCAAATGCCTTACTGAAATTGAGATAAATTAGATCCACTGTGTTTCCTTTGTCTAAAAAAATCTGTTACCTTGTCAAAGAAGGAGATCAGGTTGGTTTGGCACGATCTACCTTTTGTAAAACCATGTTGTATTTTGTCCCAATTACCATTGACCTCAATGTCCTTAACTACTTTCTCCTTCAAAAATTTTTCCAAGACCTTGTATACTACAGATGTCAAACTAACAGGCCTATAGTTACTCGGATCCCTTTTTTTACTTTCTTAAAAATAGGAACTATGTTAGCAATTCTCCAGTCGTACAGTACAACCCCTGAGTTTAGCAAGAATTTTTAATGAGTCAGTAATGGGCTTGCAATTTCATGTGCCAGTTCCTTTAATATTCTTGGATGAAGATTATCTGGGCCCCCCGATTTAGTCCTATTAAGCTGTTCGAGTTTTGCTTCTACCTCGGATGCGGTAATATCTACCTCCATATCCTCATTCCCATTTGGTCAACATTGATACTTTTAAACTTTCTAAATATCAAAAACTGTGTGTTAGCTCAATGTTTAGAGATGAGAGTGATGGAAAGACCAAGGAGTGTCTCTAAAGCACTTGTTTGATGATAAATCCCTGCTTACAATTACATTTCATGACCTGACAGTTAGCCATCTTTAAATCCATTTAATGTGTGCCAAGTTAATCTGTATGGTTGTAGTTTAAAATTAAAAAGTCATGTGGTACCAAGTCAAATGCCTTAGAGATGTCTAAGTATAATATATTAACACTATTGCCTTTATCAACCAGTCTTGTAATCTTATAAAAAAACAGGTATTAAGTTAGTTTGACAGGATCTATTTTCCAGAAACACATGTTGACTGGAGTTGTTATGGTGATGCTGTATTTAAAATATACCATGAAAGCTAAAGAATTCATAGAATATCAGGGTTGGAAGGGACCTCAGGATGTAATCTAGTCCTACCTCCTGCTCAAAGCAAGACTAACACCAACTAAATCATCCCAGACAGGGTTTTGGCAAGCCTGACCTTAAAAACCTCTAAGGAAGGAGATTCCACCACTTCCCTAGGTAACACATTCCAGTGCTTCACCACCCTCCTAGTGAAAAACTTTTTTCCTAATATCCAACCTAAACCTCCCCTACTGCATCTTGAAACCATTACTCCTTGTTCTATCATCTGGTACCACTGAGAACAGTCTAGATCCATCCTCTTTGGAACCCCCTTTCAGGTAGTTGAAAGCAGCTATCAAATCCCCCCTCATTCTTCTCGTCTGCAGACTAAATAATCCCAGTTCCCTCAGCCTCTCTTCGTAAGTCACGTGCTCCAGCCCCCTAATCATTTTTGTTGCCCTCCGCTGGACTTTTTCCAATTTTTCCACATCCTTCTTGTAGTGTGGGGCCCAAAACTGGACATAGTACTCCAGATGAGGCCGTACCAATGTCGAATAGAGGGGAATGATCACGTCCCCCGATCTGCTGGCAATGCCCCTACTTATACAGCCCAAAATGTCATTAGCCTTCTTGGCAGCAAGGGCACACTGTTGACTCATATCCAGCTTCTCGTCCACCGTAACCCCTAGGTCCTTTTCTGCAGAACTCGGTCCCTAGTCTGTAGCAGCGCATGGGATTCTTCTGTCCTAATCTGCATTTGTCCTTGTTGAACCTCATCAGATTTCTTTTGGCCCAATCCTCTAATCTGTCTAGGTCCCTCTGTATCCTATCCCTACCCTCCAGCGTATCTACCACTCCTCCCAGTTTAGTGTCATCTGCAAACTTGCTGAGAGTGCAATCCACACCATCCTCCAGATCATTAACGAAGATATTGAACAAAACCGGCCCCAGGACCCACCCTTGGGGCACTCTGCTTGATACCGGCTGCCAACTAGACATGGAGCCATTGATCACTACCCGTTGAGCCCGACGATCTAGCCAACTTTCTATCCACCTTACAGTCCATTCATCCAGCCCATACTACTTTAACTTGCTGGCAAGAATACTGTGGGAGACCGTATCAAAAGCTTTGCTAAAGTCAAGGAATAACACATCCACTGCTTTCCCCTCATCCACAGACCCAGTTATCTCATCTTAGAAGGCAATTAGGTTAGTCAGGCATGACTTGCCCTTGGTGAATCTATGCTGACTGTTCCTGATCACTTTCCTCTCCTCTAAGTGCATCAGAATTGATTCCTTGAGGACCTGCTCCATGATTTTTCCAGGGACTGAGGTGAGGCTGACTGGCCTGTAGTTCCCCAGATCCTCCTTCTTCCCTTTTTTAAAGATGGGCACTACATTAGCCTTTTTCCAGTCTTCCGGGACCTCCCCCGATCGCCATGAGTTTTCAAAGATAATGGCCAATAACTCTGCAATCACATCCGCTAACTCCTTTAGCACCCTCGGATGCAGTGCATCTGGCCCCATGGATTTGTGCTTGTCCAGCTTTTCTAAATAGTCCTGAACCACTTCTTCTACACAGAGGGCTGGTCACCGCCTCCCCATACTGTGCTGCCCAGTGCAGTAGTCTGGGAGCTGACCTTGTTCATGAAGACAGAGGCGAAAAGCACTGAGTACATTAGCTTTTTCCACATCCTCTGTTACTAGGTTGCCTCCCCCATTCAATAAGGGGCCCACACTTTCCTTCACTTTCTTCTTGTTGCTAACATACCTGTAGAAACCCTTCTTGTTACTCTTAACATCCCTTGCTAGCTGCAACTCCAAGTGTGATTTGGCCTTCCTGATTTCACTTCTGCATGTCTGAGCAATATTTTTATACTCCTCCCTGGTCATTTGTCCAATCTTCCACTTCTTGTAAGCTTCTTTTTTGGTGCGTGTTTGATTGTTTGAAAAGTGTGAATTGGGAGTGTTTTGTTTTGTACGTGTTTGAACAAGCATGACATATACTTGCTTATTTAAAATATTTCAGAGCAGTTTCAATTAAATCATTATGTGTCAAAATGGTTTAAATAGGACATCTGCAGGGCCGGTGCTACCGTTAAGGCGAACTAGGCGGTTGCCTAGGGCGCCAAGATTTGGGGGCGCCAAAAAGCAGTGACCCAATTTCCCCCCGCGGCAGCTCCCCACCCCCACCCCCGGCCCGGGGAGCCGTGCGGCAGCTCCCCACCCCAGCTCACCTCTGCTCCGCCTCCTCCCCGAGCACGCCACCCCCGCTCTAATTCTCCTCCCCTCCCAGGCTTGCAGTGCCAAACAGCTGATTGGCACCGCAAGCCTGGGAGGCAGGAGAAGTGGAGCAGCAACAGCGCGCTCGGGGAGGGGGCGTAGCAGAGGTGAGCTGAGGTGGGGAGCTGTCGCACGGCTCCCCGGGCGGGGGGGGGGAAGCTGCTGCGGGGGAGTGGGCGCCTCAGGGCGGGGGGGAGGGGGAGAGCTGCCGCAGGGCTGGGGGGCGCAAGGTAGAAGTTTCACCTAGGGCGCGAAACTTCCTTGCACAGGCCCTGGACATCTGGCACGTCTGTCTAAATTGTTTACATGTGAGACTGTCAACAGAAAGTTTGTGTATTTGTATTATAGAGCTTTTATTCATTTTACCTATTTCACTTAGGTTAACTATAGCCATTTCCTGAGATAAACACTGTTTACAGTGCTGCCAGAAGCCATTACTGTGTAACAGGCCAGCTTTGGAAATTAGACACACACTTTTTCTCCTTAAAAAAGTTAATACAAAAAGCAGACACACCCATATGTGGCCAAACTTGAACAATTACAATTCAAATGATAATTCTGAAGTACTGAATAGAAACAAAAACAGAATCAGAAATTGACACAGAGCCATTCTTTAACATGTATTTATAGAATTTACGCTTTCCTATAATTAGGGCTGCAAGTCTGTCACAGAGGTGAAAGAACTCACGGATACTGTGTCTTCTCTGTTTGTCCATGTGGAATGGCACTAGGTGGTTTGCCCCACCAGCCCAGTGGTGAGCGTGGCACTGAGGGGAGGGACAGTGACGTGTTGGAGAGCCAGACTGCTCTGCACCCACTCCACAGTGGCAGCTCCTGTGTCTCACAGGACTGGGCCCAGCTCCCCACTCCGTGTTGCAACCTGGCACACAGGGTTGCTCAGCTGCCCTTCCATCATGACAAGGCTGCAACCTGGCCAAATTTGAATGAGTGGCATTGTAACCTGGTGAGTGTGGAGTGGGTTTGCTCTCAATGCTCAGGCACAGCCTCACAGGACCCGCTGCTGCCCGGAGAGAGACTGGGGTAGGCTCTCTCTTAACCCTTGGACCCAGCCCCACAGGATGGGAGTCACCGCTGCAGGGTGAGTGCAGGGCAGGCTCACGCTCCAGCTGCCTCCCCCTGCCTAGGCTGGAATCAGGGTTTCAGTGACTGTGCAGAGGGTGCTGTTGCAGGTCATCGGTGCCCCCCAGGCAAGGGAGGAAGAGGAAGCAGTGGTTGCAGAGGAGGAGAAGGATGCTGGTCTACTATGATTTTGAAGAGGTAGGGTTCAATTTCATTTATCAGTTGCCCTTCCTATAATTAGATGTTTTAATTAATTAACTTGTCCATTTATTTCCATCAAATGGAACATGAAA
>NW_020664409.1:20084489-20129655 GCF_002925995.2 Terrapene triunguis
TTTATTATAGTTTAGCATAAAGTATAAGAAGGCTTATCTACAAAGTTTACAACATAGCAAAAGCACATCCTGTTTCAGAGCATTCAGCACAACTGTGCGCAGAGATAAACTGAACAGAACAATACAGACAGTACCCACAATCACCACTTAATGCATGGTTCTGGAGATTTAAAAAAGGAATTTGTTTGCTTTTTTTTTTTTTTTTTTTTTTTTTTAGGGGGGGGGGGAAGAGACACATTTCTGAAACATTTGATTAAAGCCTAATACTGAAAATTGGGAAGTACATAGTTAGCCTTGGATCTAAAAGCATCTTAATACAAATGCATAGTTACCTAAGTTGTGTATTAATTATCATAGGCAATATGCCACTGATTTTTAATGCCGAATGTGCTATTGATTTGAAAAGGAAATTATGTTTATAGAAGAAATTGACATGACATAGCCCCAATTTACTAATAAATATGTACATTTAAACTTTGCACTACACATTAAAGCCACAGCCACTTAATTTCTTTTTATTCTGTATGGATTCACACCAAATTTCCAATACATCGTTTAAATTTTTTTAATCCTAAACAATATATTAAAAGCCTTCACCTAACTGAGTTACATTTCTTTACTGATGAGGCACAACCACCATCAGGTTTCAATGCCCTGAAAGATTCACAGTAGTTTAAATATTTGCATAATTCAGATTTCTTTTCAAATTGAGTACTCAAAATTTACCTTAAAATGAATACCTCTGTGATCTAAGAAGCCGTGTCAAAGTATTATGGAATACTTGAAGAAGACTAGGGCAAATAGGAAGTACAGTTATTTTTATACATATCAATTGTTAAGAAATGGTTCTTTAAAAGCGAACATCACTTATTTTACTTAACACCTCATAACTTTCGTTGGTAAGTTGCACCTTCAGCAATATGTTAAGAGACTATGCTGTCTAATGAGATTTTCCCACCATCCACCCTCAACACTTCAAATAGTACTGTAACAGGGCCTCCTCGGTCCTGCTTATGTCTCAGTCGACAAACCACACAGAGACCCTTGTGCTGGTTCAACACCCTGTGCAGTTTATTTATAATTGAGTCCCACCACACCTAGCATCTTAACAAGCAGGGGGAGAGCAATCTCTGCTGCCACTGACTGGGAACAGCCAACCACAGCCACTGGGAGCTGCGGGGCAGCCGTGCCTGCGGATGGTCAATGTAAACAAACTGTCTCACGGCCCGCCAGCGGATTACCCTGGCGGGCTGTGTGCGGCCTGCGGGTTGCCCACCACTGGGCTAATGGCTTATTTAGCCTTTCTGGCCTGCCCCACCCACAAATTAGGCACAGGTCTGCCTCCTCAACTCCAATCTGCTATGCCTGATTGGAGCTGCAGTGACCAGAGTGCTGACTCAGGGTTTCATACTTAGCACTCTGTAACAAGTACTTAAAATGTTTAATGTAGAGAGTAATGTCCATGTGCACACTAGACACTACAAAATAAAAAATTCCAGGTGGGGAAGATTATAAACTGCACAGCAATCTTCAGTTTTTTCACTGTGTCACAAGCACATTGGAGATGCTGCCTTGTTTTCTTTTTACTAAACTTGGACTACATTCCTGGGTCAAAGGTGAAAAATTCTGCTTTCAATTAAGCCATTTTAATCTGAATACTTCTTTATGTTGATGCTCTGAAGCCTTCTGAAAACAAAGAAACACAACAGACCTGTTTGGGACTGGCCTCAGCACGGTTTTAAATTGTGCCAGAGCCCATCCTCTCTCCTTGCCTTTCTTTGGAGCTCCGCTGCTCAGCATGGGCCTTATAGATCAGCATAAGAAGTGCACAAACACTCTTTCATATGCGAGATAGCGAGAGGTAAAAGCAGTTCTGAGGCCCTTATGGAGTTGGTGATATAGATAATTCACCACATCTTAGGCTAGGTCTACACTACCTGCCTGAAACGGCGGGTAGAAATCGACCTCTCGGGGATCGATTTATCGTGTCCCGTCGGGACGCGACAATCGATCCCCGAATCGACGCTCTTACTCCACCAGCGAAGGTGGGAGTAAGCGCCGTCGACGGGAAGCCGCAGAGGTCGATTTTGCCGCTGTCCCTACAGCGGGGTAAGTCGGCTGCGATACGTCGAATTCAGCTACGCTATTCGCATAGCTGAATTTGCGTATCTTAAATCGACCCCCCCTGTAGTGAAGACGTAGCCTTACACTTTCATAATTTAACAGTAATTCAGCCCTTTCTTGTCTAACAATAAATAAATAAAGACCTACCTATGCCCTGAACTTTCATTATTATGCACCAAGCATTTAAACCTTCAAAACTTTTATAAAATAACTAACAAAGGAAAAAAGGTTCTCTCACATGGGTCTAACAAAGGAAAAAAGTTTTCTGTCTCACATGGGTCTAATAAAGTCCCTTTTCCCAATGGCAAACAAACCACATTCAGGTACAGCATACTCGTCTCTAGCTTCAAACACAAAATAGCTAGTCACATCTGTTCTACAATTCTTTTTAACAGAGATGTATAAAGCATAAGTGGAAAAACTGCCCATCAGTAATAATGCTTTATCAGCACATACAGCAAATCTGGTAACCATTATCAATCCTTAGAATAGCAGAAGTAAGATTCATCTTTGCTAATAGAAAAGTAGGAGGAAAACCACATTAATAAAAAAACCCTTGTGTATGAAAAGTTTCTGTATCACTAACAGCGCAATCAGTTGTACACAAAATGACAACAGAATGCAAAACCATTTAAGCTGATGCCAGAGTGCAGAGTTGGGACCTGAAGATTGGCCCTACCCCCAGGAAGCATCACCTTGCTTGCTAGTCTTTAGCCTCCTATAAGGAGGCCAATCTGTAGCCAGACCCAACACTTCTACCAGGCAACTGGTTGGCCAGCAGGCAGCTGAAAATGCAAACCTGCAATGGGCTGAAATAGGCACTTTCCCTAATTCACCCACCACTGCCTGCAGGGACTCCCATATCTTTCCACATCTGTCTGGTTACAGTTCAAAGTAATACCTAGGTATCTTTTTTCTTTGTATGTGAAGTGTTGAGTTTTTTCACACAACTGCATTAGCTGAGTTGTTTAGTATTCTTCTTCTTTCGGATGGTTTGGGTAGGTAGCAATGACTACAAATTTATATCTAAGTTTGATAGCACATTGCCGCAGCAGTGAGCTGGTGAATGTCCTTCAGCCCCCTGGCAAAAGAACGAAGGGGACACTCAGATATGATGTTGTTTGTTTGTGCCTGGTATGGACTTTTAAGTATGAGTCAGGTTCCACTTTTATTTCTTATTGTTTCACAGGACTGCAACTTTGGGCAGTATGTCCTAGCAGCAAGGGTTAAACTTTAGCATCCTAGGTGATGATTAGATTTATAGGGAGGTGGTGTTTGGGAAAGATTAGGCTTTAATCCACCTTCCCATCCAGATGAGGATTTTAAATACAGGAATTTGAGTTCTCCTTGCATGTGGCGCTCTAATACAGTAACATACAAGAAACTGTGTTTAAGACTGGAATTCTTCAGTTCTATTGAGCCCTTGGACAGTTGGGATGCTCAAAATATAAGAAGAAGTTGGGAAGTTCTAAGATTCTGTTGCTCCCCTCCCCTTTTTTTACTGCTGTTAGGACAATGTTTCCTTTAGGTATTATCTTATTACAGCTGTTTTAATAAAAGTTACAGACACTTGGCTAGAAATACTTAACATGGTGTCTGTCTTCATAGCTAAGGGCAGGAAGCAATGTACTTTTAAAATATATTTTATCACAATGAAATAAAGGGTCTTCAGCTGGGAGACAGTTTCTAAAACTATTTATTTGGGGAGCAATAAGTCTACTACAAATGTATGTAATGAAAATGAAAGGGAGAATAGGAAAGATATTTGTAAAACCATAAAAGGACCTATGTTTCTCTAAATTAGGACAGTCTCTGCAAAAAGAAAACACAAAGAAGTATCAACAAATGCTTTTAGTCCTGGAGAGCTGGAACACTTGTTGAAAAGGGCATAACCCAATCAGTCATCCACATGAAAGTACTGCCAAAGAATTTGAGACAAGAGAATTTGTCTTTGAAATCCCGATGCATTTCAAAAAGTAATTTTAGAAACACAGTACAACTGTTTAAGGTGTACACTGAAAGGCTAGAAGCAATAAAATAAAGCACTTTCTCAAAGCAATTTCCTGGTCAGCATTAGTCTAATCATTCTTTTCCTAATATGACTCCAATAACATCACCTCCAGCAGCAATTTTCAAGCCTTTCCCTAAAAAGGGAAAGAAAACTGGCTGTAGAGTAACAGCAGTTGAATGCTCGTACACCATTAAAATGCTACTCCAATTTTCACGTTGGTACTGCAGTTAGTTTTTATTTTATACTGTACTGCTTTTGATTAATATTTCTGTAACAAATAAACACAGTAACATTATTCATGGTTCCTGAGTTGAAATATGCACCAATCTCAGAGAACACAAGTGCGCATGATGTGTAGCCAACTCAACAAGACTGCACCAAACTTGTACCATGAATGATATCTAAAAGAACAACCTCCATTCCAATGGCCACATAAAAAATTGAATATGGTCAAATTCCTATACTGATTTCCGATTATTGCTGGCTATAAAATGAAAGCCAGTGCCATAAGAAAAAACAATCCACAGAACATACTCTACTCAGACTTGTCTACACTAGCAACTTATGTCAATATAACTATGTAGCTCAGGGGAGTGGAAAATCCACACCCCTGATCGACGAAGTTATACCAACCTAACTCCCAGTGTAGACAGTGCTATGTTGATGGGAGGGCTTATCTCATCGACATAGCTACCACCTCTCAGGGAGGTGGAGTACCTACCTTGACGGGAGAAGCCCTCCCGTCGGCATAAGTAGTGTCTTCACTTAAGCTACAGCGGCACACCTGCATCAGTGCAGCTGCACCGCTATAGCATTTTAAGTGTTGACAAGCCCTCAGTTAATTTGGTCTGAATCTGAAGAGAGAGTGGAGGGTTAGGAAGAAAGAAGAGAAAGTAATGGTACCATATCATTTTACACTAAAGATTATGTGGACATCAGATTTAGAAATATACCATAATTTTACTTTGTGATAGCCAACTAGATTTATTGCTGGTGTAAACTGGTAATGAGGAAAAACTGAAGGTGACTTATCGAAAAATACTAGGACCAACCACATAACACTTTTTACCCCCATTTTGTGTAGCCAAAATGAGGTTTTTTAAATTTGTATGTACTATTTGTATGTGGAGATATGCATTTTTATTGCTCAATTTTTGTAAGTTGTATTTTTCCATTTCTTAATACTTGACAAAGTAATAATCCAGATTCACAAACTGATGTAGTTTGTAATGGACAGACTGATATATGCATTATTCCTAACCAAATATAGCTCTAAAGGGGTAGTGCAGCAGAACCTCCACTTAGAGAACAAGTTGTAAGAGGAGATGGTGATGTCAAAATCAAAACGAAGCAAGCAGAGCTGTAACTAGGCATTTTAACGCCCTGGGCGAGCGAGCATATTTGCACCCTTTACGGGGTTTATTTTTTTAGATGATATGAGTTAGGATATTATAGAGTAATGATAATGCATTTATTTTTGTGTATCAGTACAGTATGTAGACAATAAAAATACCATATGATTTTTTCAGGTGCCACATTCATTTTCACACAATCCCACATCCCTATAGTATCCTCCTCATGCCTAAGTGTGGAGACAGAAGAAAGTATATGGCTGTAACTGTGAAATCAGATTATGCTGTGCTTCAGTGTGAGACAATGCCAATGGCATGGTTATAGTGGCTAGATGGACATATCGCTGAGGTGATGGCCCCGATCTCGTAGAGAAGGTTTCAGGAACAGACTGGCCAGGTCACAGCCCCGAGTACTACAAGCACAGGTCACAGTGGACATGCTTCTTCACTAGTGCATATCTCACCAGCAGCCCCAATCCAGATCTGCACCCAGTGAAGATTTCCCTATTGGTCTCTTCACCTGTACAATAAATGCCCTGTATTTTTATCTGTCTAGGCACAACTGAAAATTGTCCTTAGCCCAAAATTAGAGGCCTTTTAAAAGAAAAGCCATGCCATGCATTCACCATCGAGGGCCAGTCTGCCCTGAAGGTGTCAATTCCCTGATATGCCAGTGCACCTTGCTGACCGGTTAATGGTGCATTATAACAATGATTCAGAGGGAGGCTCCTTATTCTTTTCTCTGTAATAATGACTAAATTAGGCTGTGGCAGCAAGTAGTAAGGGTACGTCACAGTAACAGGAAAATACAGCATGAGGAGGGAGCACAGCATGTTTTACCCCTACTGAGTTTTGACTAAAAAGGCATGTTTTACTTTTGCAATGTTTACTTTCTTTGGCTATGTCTACACCTGCACTTTTGTTGGTAAAACTTCTTTCAGTCAGAGGTTTGGAAAAAAAAAAAAAAAAACCTTGTTACCCGGTGGTTTTCAGAACCCCCATCAGGGGCAACCTAACTATTTTACTTTCAGCGGCGTTAACAGGAACACAGCAATACTGTCTGATAAGATCCATGCAAGTAAGCGTGCTCTATTTAAAACTGCAGTTTATTAGATTTTTAAGCACAAACAAACGAACAATAGGTTTAAAACATCCCAGATAATTACCAAATATCTGGAATGGTATTGAGTAATTAACAGCAGGTTCACAGCTTAAATCCAGGGCAACACCCTGACTAAGTTTCACCGACAAAAACGCCAGTGTGGCCAGTGCTACGTTAGCAGGCAGGCAACACTCTCCCACCCACTTGTTGGGGGTGGCTTAATTATGCTGACAAGAGACCTCCCGTTGGCATAGAACGGCTACACGAGAGACCTTACAGCGGCACAGCTGCAGCGGTACAGCTATGCCACTGTAAGGTCTGTAGTATAGACATAGCTTTTGTTTCTACTGTTGCTTCCTCTAGCTGTAAATCACAAGCAGCCCAGGACTTGTCTGAACACCTCCTCCTAAACATGGAAGTACCTCTGCTCCTCACCCCCTATTTTAGCAAATAGGTGGCTCATCGTATTGGGGTAACTGTTACCCTATTGTTACCCCCCTGCCCCTCCCTGTGCCAGGGTTTTGCCCCCTGCCACCATCTGGCAGCTCCTCCATGGCCAATTTTGCTCCTCCACGGCCAATTTTGCTCCTCGCCCCCTTTCCTGCCCCTGCCTCCACCTGTTGACACGCGCACACACACACACACACACACACACACACACACATCCCCAACACAGTCAATTTCCACTCCTTGCTCAGACCCTCCCCATCACCACCCTCCCCCTGATTTGCCTCCTTTAACCTTTTTAATCCCCAGCAAGGGTAGCAGCTTCAGCAGATGTTACTGAGAAATGAGCAGGCTCAGTAGGAGCCAAGCCAGCGCTCCGTGCCCTGCCTGCCTGCTGCCCCGCCAGGGTCCTAGTGCCGGGGACCCTGCTCCAGCCAGGGTCACTGGGTCCGCGATCCTGTGGGGATGGGGGGGCCTAAGAACCCTAGGCTCCGACTGGACGCTTCTGGGCCCAATCCTGGAGGCACGGGGGGGCAAGGGGGAGCTGACGTTACTGGGCCTGATCCTGTGTACTGCCCCATTTTTGCGCCCTGTGCGGCGGCTGCTCCACTCTAGTTACGGCCCTGGAAGCAACAGTGTGAGCACGGTCCACAATGCCATGCTACTGTGAAGAGAACACAAGGCTGCCATTTTTCCTCACCACTTGAAGACGTTGCTTCTCTCCCTCAGTTAAAAGCTGCTGAATTGTGTTTAAAAAATAATTATGCACTACCTGGCCAGGGCGTACAACCTAAAAATTAAAACTTGCTTTCCATTTCAGTTTTCTTGTAACTGCCACCAAACAGCACTTATGTGTCTTATGCTGTACTTTGAGAGAGCACAGACATTAGTCATGTCTATACCTCAAAGTACATTATGAGGTCTTACTGGCTAAGAGGAAAGAAAGGAGGAATTTAACTATGGTACAGCTCAGGTGAGCTGACAAGTACCATTTATAAGAAAATCAAGTCAGAAACCAGCTTTCATTTTCAACTGCCGCTTGGACATCCTACTCATGAAAGCTAACACAAGACTTTTAAGTGCAAGTTGACAACTTGACCATCACGCAGTAAGTGCTTCAGTTCCACTTTCCCAGACTTGATTTTTATCATCTGACAGACAATGATTTCCCTAACCTGTTGTATAGAGAGAGGAGTTGGGCCCTGATACTACAAATGGTTCCACTGGGTGTAGAGGTTCATCCCCATGCCACCAGTTGCAAGATCAGAACCTTAATTAGTTCATCCCCACACATACTTAATGAAACCAGATTCCATACACTGCAGTGGCTTGTTTTTTATTTATTTGAGTGATGCATTCAGTCTTGATAATTATGGTTAATGTTCCAGACAAATCAATGAGACTGTTCACAGAAGTAAAGTTACTCACATTCTAAATGTTTACAAGATCAAGTCTTAATGTAATGAACTGTGAACCTAGAACTGCATCCACATAGGTGGACTTCCATGCGCATGCAGGGGCCCAATGAAGTTAACAGAGCTCCACGTGCAGTCAAGGATCAGTAGCAACAGGGACTGAATTCACAGGTTCTGCATAGAGAAAAATTATTTTCAAAATGTCAGAAAAAATATGGTCTTTGTAGCAGTATCCCAACAAAATCAATACAGAGGAGAAATTGTGTTTTTTCTTCATGCACTACTCAAAAGCTTTGATACCTGTTATCTACTAAAATAACCAAAGCAAAGCAGACAGAATGAAGTTACAACAAGAAATGATCCATTCCATTTAGGTAGTAGCTACACAGACCATGCAAACACTCATACTTATGTTGCACATGTGTGTCATTGTCCAAGAGTCTGAAACAAGTTTGCAAACTGACACCTGAGGGCAACTAGAGTCGGAATGTGTTAAACAGGAAAAGAAAAGAAAAGAAAAAATATGTACAATATAGCTTCCCCAGTGTGTAGATTACATTCAGATTCTATAATCAGAGGATCTGTACTTTATTTATTTTAATTAGAGCTTATTTTCTCCTATCATACTTTCTTGAAGCACGAATTGAACCCCAATCTACTACTGCTGTGGAGATTTTGTACACACATACCTACCTACCTACCAGACTGCCTCAGTTCCTGCTGATTAACTATGGCGGCACCCGTGCCTCCTCAAATTAACCACAGATTGGCTGTCTTTAGACTCCAGCTAGTCTAGTGTCAGGAAATAGCTGATAGATTCCATCTGATGAAGCTGAAATGAAGAAACTACAGTTCTCAGCACTTCTACCACTTCTCCTTCAGTTAAATGCTTCTACTTTTAGAAACAGGAGAAGAAAAGGAGAAACACTAAAACAAAGTTTGTCTTTCCTTATAAGACACTAGTCTCTCTTCCCAACTTAAAATAAGATGCAGCCATACTTCAATATTTAGTTAACCCCTTCAATAAATAAATGAAAATTAAGTGGATTTGCTTGTGCCTTTATGAGCACAGCAAGCATGTTGCCTTGATAAAAAAAGAAAAGTAAAAGATCTTTCATACCCATCTGTATAACACACACACACACACGGAATTTTAGATGCAGAAGAAGTAGAAGCTGAAAGGGAACATTACTCAGATTTGTAGAGAGAAATAAAAAGGAGATCCAATCTGGGGATTTTTCCACAAAATGACCAAAAGGATGGCAAGAAAACCCGTTGCCTACCATTATCTAAAAATATGTGTCATCTTAAAGTAAGGCAAAGGTTAAGAAAAGTTATAAACTTGTATAGAGAATCACACCTACTTAAGGATTCAGACAGTTTTACTACTTTGTATTTTTGTGAAACTAGCTGGTACCTACTGTCTCTAGGTTAACTGAAAACACCAAAAGAGTAGAAACACTAAGGACTTGTCTACACTTACCGGAGGATTGACGCACGGCGATCGATGCACTGGCGGTCAATTTAGCAGGTCTAGTGAAGACCCGCTAAACTGACCACAGATCGCTCTCCCGTCTACTCCTATATGCCACCTGAACGAGAAGCGCAAGGGGAGTCGACGGGAGAGCATCTCCTGCCAACATAACATAGTGTGTACCCCGTGGTAAGTAGATCTAAGTACGTTGACTTGAGCTATGTTATTCACGTAGCTGAAGTTGTGTAACTTAGATCGATCTCTCCCCATAGTGTAGACAAGGCCTAACACTGAAAACTGACTATTCAATTCTTAGGCAGCCACGTTACAATGAAACCTATTCCAATGGTATTCTTGTATTTGTTTCATTATATGACTTTACACAGAGTGGGATGTATATGGATTTTTTCCCAAAGAAAAAACTAATCAGTTAAGCATAAATGCATATAATTAATATGCATGCAGCAATTCAGATGCTTAAAAATAAATAAGAGGTGAAATACAAATATATGAACCCATCTGGAAAGCAATTACAACCCCTGCACATACAGTAAAATTACAGAGTTAATCAATGTCTCGCCCCTCTCTGAAATAATCACGATAACACAAAACAATAAACTTCAACTCATGTTCAGCACATAAACAAAATTAATAGGTTACTGCCCATGAACTTATCAATTCCCCAGCCACTGCTCAAAAATCAGAGAATGAACTTGGATATTCACTGCAAAATCTTGTCTATGGTTTTTCATGTTTACTACACTTGCTTCTCAAACTGCTATATAATGTCAAAAAAGGAGTTGATTTGTATCTACAATCTTTGAGATCCTGATAGTTTATGGAGTTCCATAACATAACAAGCAAATTTATTTATTTTTAAATGTGGCTAATTTAGAAAGGGGTGGTAAGGGGACAAGATGTGTGGAAGATACTTTATTCTCATTCATTATATAAAACTTCATATAAATTACCCAGAACATTAGAAATGTACATCATTTTATATCAACCTGACTTGCAGTTTTTTAGAATTTTATTCCTAAAATGATTACAGTTAATTCCACTTGAGATTATGGGATCTTATTTTGAGATTTTCATTGCATCACCTTGATTAAAAAATTATTAAATATTCAAAGCAAAAATACATGACTATGAACTTCTTGCTGACCTGTAAAACCCTGCTTCACATTTACTATTCAAAACATCAACATACTGAGTAAAAATCAGTTTACCTTCTTTATCTACATTGTGTAATACCTATACAAATTGCAAACAAACTACATTAAAAAAATATTCAGGTTGCAAAGTCAAGAACTCAAAAGTTGGGAAATACCAGAATTAAGGGTTGCCTGAACAAGCCTTCCTCCAGGACCCCTGCCTGAGAGACTCAAGTGACTTCAACTTGGACTACTCACATGCTTAAAGTTATGCATGTATTAAGGTCTCAACACAGCAAGGTATACAAGAGAACCGAAATTGATGTATTTAGGGCCTCGATCCTGCAATGAGTTCCATACAGGACAACTACTGTGCCTGTGTAGAGTTTATTGTAGGATTAAGTACTTTGGCAACTCTAGGATGCAAAACAAGGCTACAAAACACATTTCTGGCACTTACATTTTCCATGCCTGGTCTCTGCCTGATAGAGACAGAAGCAAAGTTCTTTCAGCTCTTTGAATTTTGGAGAAGTGTGTGGGGGACGGGGGAAGGGAAGGGAATCTTTTTTTTTTTTTAAAAAAAAGACTCTATTGAAAGGTTTAGTATGAGATATGAAAGTGTAGTTACTCCTGAGGACATTCTGCACCAAAATATTAAAAATTCTGCTCACATTTTAAAATTCTGCAAATTTTATTTGTCAAATGTGGAGGCTCAAGCATGGCACTTGGGGGCACAGGCCACTGGCTGCACACTGGCTGGGACAAATCTCATGACTGAAATATTGGCATAAAGGAGTATACCTTGTTCAGGAAGGACAGGTAGGGGGGAAAAGGGAGGAGGTGTAGCATTTTACATCACAAATACACTTGTTTTGAGGTCCACAGGGAGGTAAGAGACAGACCAGTTGAAAGTCTCTGGGTAAAGATAAAAGGGGAAAAAAAATAGGAATGACATCATGGCAGGAGTCTACTATAGACCACCAAATCAGGAAGAGGAGTTGGATGTGGCATTTCTAGAACAAATAACAGTAACAGTCAAAACACAAGACCGGATAGTAAAAGGGGACTTAAAACTACCGACGACGACTGCTGGAAAAGTAATACAGCAAAACATAAAATTTCCAGTAAGTTTTTAGAATATATTGGGGACAACTTTTTGTTTCAGAAAGTGGAGAAAGTAACAAGGAAGACAGGCATTTGTGACGTGCTTGTGACTAACAGGGTGTAATTGGTTGCGAATATGAAGGCAAATTTGGGTGAAAGTGATCATGACATGATAAATTTCATTATTCTACAGCAGAATAATGACAATGGACTTCAAGAAAAGCAGACTAATAAATTCAGAGAACTGCTAGGCGAGGTCCCATTGAAAGAAAATCTAAGGGAAACAGACGTACAGAAGAGCTGGCAGTTTCTCAAGGAGACAATATTAAAAGCACAACTGCAAACTACCCCTATGCAAATGTAAGGGGATTGTTGTCCCCTTACTAAAACTCAGTGGGGGTGTTTTGGTTGGCTAGCTCCAATACCAAAAGAAAGGGGAAGGGTTGATGGGAAATCAGGACCCTGAGACTGACAGTCCCCAGGAACAATGGGGAGAGGCCAATGCTCCAGGTCAGCCTGATTGACAGGGCAGGCAGGCTAATCAGGGAGTCAGAAGTCCTCCGTGTGAGCTGGAATTGCCTGGGTCAGACAGAGTGGGGCCAAGCTGAGGAGAAAGCAGGGGCCCAAGTTGAGCTGTGCCAGATCCAGAGGGGCCAGAAAAGCAGCCCAGGAAGCAGGTCAGTGCTGGGAGCACAGTCACAAAAGCAGCACACAGCGCAGACCTGTGCTGGGAGGAGAGCTGAAGCAACCAGAGCCAGAGGGGCCAGAGAACCAGCCCAGGGAGCTGGAGGCAGAGCAGCAGCCATGCTGAGACAGAGTGATGGAGCTGGAGCTGAGGCAGAGTAGAGCTGGAGCAGTCCAGAGCCGAGTGCGGTGAGTAGCTGGGGAGAGCGAGGGGGACCCTGGGCCATGGGCCCAGCGCAGGGAGACACCCCCAGCCAACAAGCCTTGCAGGCCAGACTTGGAGGGAGATCGTAACCCCGACGGAGCGGAGGCAACGCTGGAAAGAAGGGTCCTGCCACCTAGAACCTGAGAGCCTGTGGCCACCGCCAGAGCAAGTGTCCGACCCCCAGCATCCCTGCAGCAAAGCCAGGGCCTGAGAAAGAGGCCTGGGACTCGTGAGGAACAGACTGAACTTCCCTTACATTCCAGAGGCTGCTGTTTGTGATGTCCCCGTGCCACAGAGCGGGGTTATGGGTTTTCCTTTAACCTTTTCCATTTTTTCCTTATTTTTTAAAATTGATTGCTGTTTAATTAATTGTACTGTTTGAACTGTATGTAATGATCAGTGGGTCAGTGCAGAGAGAGCACCCCAGAGTGGGGACACGCTATCTCCTGCCCTAAGTGACCACTTAAGGAATCAAGCCCCCCAGAAATCCTGGGCCCAGCTTTGTTGGGGCTATGAGGACTCTGCCACACAGGAGAGTGGAAGGGGAGCCCTCGAGGTCAGGCAGGCCCCTGGGTAAAGGAAGTGGGAGCGAGGACTCAGATCCTTTTGCTAGCCCACTTCACTGGGGTAGTGTGTAAGCCAGGAAAGTTCCCCACAATAGCAGGACCATTCCCCTGCTTACACAAAGGAAAGATAGGAAGCATAATAAGAGGCCAATAAGGCTCCATCAAGACCTCTTTAATAACCTGAAAATCAAAAAGGGCTCTGCAAAAGTGGAAACATGGATGAATTGCTAAGAAGGAGTACAAAAGAATAGTGCAAGCATGTAGGGACAAAATTAGAAAGGAAAGGGCACAAAATTAATTAAACTTACCAAAGGACATAAAAGGCAAGAAGAAGAGATTCTTTAAATACACTAGGAAGTCCCCAACTCAATCAGTAACTGGTTAAAAGACAGGAAACAAAGGATAGACATAAATGGTCAGTTTTCAGAATGGAGACAGGTAAATAGCAGTGTCCCCCAGGAATCTGTACTGGGACCAGAGCTGTTCAACGTATTCATAAGTGATCTGGAAAAAGGGGTAAATAGTGAGGTGGCAAAGTCTGAGGATGATCCAAAATTACTCAAGATAGTTAAGTCCAAAACAGAATGGCAAGAGTTACAAAGGGATCTCATAAAACTAGGTGAACGGGCAACGAAATGGAGGATGAAATTCGATGTTGATAAATTCAAAGTAAAGCATATTGGAAAACATAATACCAATTATACATATAAAATGGGGTCTAAATTAGCTGTTGCCACTCGAGAAAGAGATCTTGGAGTCACTGTGGACAGTTCTCTGAAAACATCCACTCAATTTGCAGGAGCAGTCAAAAAAACTAACAATGTTAGAAACTACTGCAAAAGGGATAGATAATAAGACAGTAAATATCATAATGCCACTATATAAATCCATGGTACTGGATCTGGCATTGGCTACAGATGGAAGTCAGGATACTGGGCTAGACAGACCACTGGTCTAATCCAATATGTTCTAATGTTTCGAGAGAACTGGAGAAGGGCAAATACAGTACTTATCTTTAAAACGGGGAACAAACTGGACCCTTGGAATTATAGACCAGACAACCTAACTTTGATACATGGAAATTATTAAACAATCAATTTGTAAGCAGCTGGAGGTAAGACAAGAAGTAATGGGATTAATCTGCAACAAGGGATATTTAGGTAAAATACTGGGGAAAATTTCCTAACTATCCTTATACTTAAGCCCCGGAGTAGGCTTCCAAGAGAGGTTCTGAAATCCCCATCTTCAAAGGTTTTTACGAAGCAGTTGGACAAACAACAGTCAGGGATGGTCTAAGTTTACTTGGTCCTGCCTTGGCATAGGGGTCTGGATTTGATGATTTCTCGAGGACCCTTCCAGCCCTACATTTCTGTGATACTATGAAAACTGTGTTAAAAACCACCATATCATTAAAAATACCACAAAAAATAAGGAAACATAAGTAAAGGTTTCAATGCCCATATATTTCTATTCCTGTTTTCCTTGTTAAACATCTAATTTAATATTACTGTGTCATTAAATGTATATAATGAAATAACCAAGTTGTGCAACACAGCTGAGTCAGTGCTGCTGTTAAAGCCAAAATTTTTGCCAACCCTACAATATGAATGATCCATGTAGGAAAACCATTGTGCCTGTGTGGAAAGCCTTATTAACATCCATAGGACTCTGTGCAGACAGATCCTTACACCTTATAGGGGTCTGCCCAAACAATCAGACTGCAAGATCAGGTGTTTAGCTATAAAAGAGTAAGGGCTACAGTTAAAATTCATGAATATAGCATAAAGGCCTTAGTGATTTTAACTATGCCATCTTTACATTGCATTAACACATTTTTTTTTTTTGCATGCAATAGTCCTAGGAGCTCAATCTTGAAAAAAAAAAATTGTGTGCTTAACTTTAAGCACATGAATAGTCTTAAGGCTACTCACATGCTTAACGTTAAGCATGTGCATAAGTCTTAGCAAGATCAGGGTCTAAGACTGTAATACAATTGAGGGTGGTAAACTTCAAAATGTGGTCAAGTGGTTTGTTCTTGGTGGAGTTACAGCCTTACCCACTACATAGTTTTGATTTATATATAACCAGTAAAAACTATACAGATCTGAGCACTCCTGATAATATTTTTGTAAAGAGAAATCATGCCTCACCAATCTACTAGAATTCTTTGAGGGGGTCAACAAGCATGTGGACAAGGGGGATCCAGTAGATATAGTATATTTATATTTTCAGAAAGCCTTTGACAAGGTCCCTCACCAAAGGCTCTTAAGCAAAGTAAGCAGTCATGGGATAAGAGGGAAGATTCTCTCATGGATTGGTAACTGGTTAAAAGATAGGGTAGGAATAAATGGTCAGTTTTCAGAATGGAGAGAGGTAAATAGTGGTGTCCCCCAGGGGTCTGTACTGGGCCCAGTACTATTTAACATATTCATACATGATGTGAAAAAAGGGGTAAACAGTGAGGTGGCAAAACGTGCAGATGATACAAAACTACTCAAGATAGTTAAGTCCCAGGCAGACCGTGAAGAGCTACAAAAGGATCTCTCAAAACTGGGTGACTGGGCAACAAAATGGCAGATGAAATTCAAAGTTGATAAATGCAAAGTAATGCACATTGGAAAACATAATCCTAACTATACATATAAAATGATGGGGTCTAAATTAGCTGTTACCACTCAAGAAAGAGATCTTGGAGTCATTGTGGATAGTTCTCTGAAAACATCCACTCAATATGCAGCCGCAGTCAAAAAAGCAAAACAGAATGTTGGGAATCATTAAAAAAGGGATAGATAAGAAGACAGAAATTATCATATTGCCTCTATCTAAATTCCTGGCATGCCCAAATCTTCAATACTGTGCAGATGTGGTTGCCCCATCTCAAAAAAGATATATTAGAATTGGAAAAGGTTCAGAAAAGGGCAACAAAAATTATTGGGGTACGGAATGGCTCCCGTATGAGGAGAGATTAATAAGGCCTGGGCTACACTAGCAGGGTGGTTCAAACTAAGATGCGTAGCTGAAGTCGAAGTATCTTAGTTCGATTTACCTGGCCGTCCTCACGGCAGCGAGTCGACTGCCGCGGCTCCTCCGTCGACGCCGCTTACTCCTCCTGCCAAGGTGGAGTACAGGCGTTGATTCGCGGATCGATTTACCGCGTCCAGACGAGACGCGATAAATCGATCCCCGTTACATCGAACTCTACCCGCCGATCTGGGACTTTTCAGCTTGGAAAAGAGACGACTAAGGGAGGATATGATAGAGGTCTATAAAATCATGACTGGTATGGAGAAAGTAAATAAGGAAGTGTTGTTATTTACTCCTTCTCATAACACAGGAACTAGGGGCCACCAAATGAAATTAATAGGCAGCAGGTTTAAAACAAAAGAAAGTATTTTTTCACACAACATACTGTCAACCTGTGAAACTCCTTGCCAGAGGATGTTGTGAAGGCCAAGACTATAACAGGGTTCAAAAAATAACTAGATAAATTCATGGAGGATAGGTCCATCAATGGCTATTAGCCAAGATGGGCAGGGCTGGTGTCCCTAGCCTCTGTTTGCCAGAAGCTGGGAATGGGCAACAGGGGATGGATCACTTGATGATTACCAGTTCTATTCATTCCCTCTGGGGTACCTGGCATTGGACACTGTCGGGAGACAGGATGCTGGGCTAGATGGACCTTCGGTCTGACCCAGTACGGCTGTTTTTATGTTATGTTCTTATGTTTAAAATATACAAATATAAAATAAAGAAAACTCCTGCAGTCATCCCTCAGCCAACAACGTCCCAGAAATAAGAAAAGAATAAAGTATTTTAAGGCCTCTATTAGATTAGCACAATTACAACTACTCACAATCACAAGATTTAAGCTCTCCCACAAAATCCAGCAAGGGGGAGGCCTTCCAGGGTGCATCTGAAGAAGTGGTGTTTTACCCACAAAAGCTTATTCCCAAATAAATCTGTTAGTCTTTAAGGTGCCACCAGACTCCTTGTTGCTAAAGGTCAACAGATTCAGGCTATTTGGGAACAAAAGGGAAACTGAGTACTGAGTTCCGAAGCCAACATGCCCTGCCAGGAGCTTTTACACCTAAGGGACACCAGCTCAGCTACTCCCACTGACCACAGCTAAGGCAGTATGGCATGGGGAGAGAGGTATTCTCGGATAGGCAAATCCCATACCATTTTTGGAGTACAATTAAAAGAAAAAAAAAAAAAACCTCATTCCCCAGTGCACCTCTTGACAACTATTCGTACTCTTGCTGTACCTCAATTCCACTTGACCTAATGTTACATTTTCCTTGTTCATCACGTTCATTCATTCCACCTCTCCTAATTTGACAGATTACTTTTAACAACTGTAAAGTATGTAAAAGGTAGATTTATAATATTGAAAGAGATTGTAAAGTCTTGCTAGCGCAGAAAAAAAAAAACACTCGGCCAAGGAAAGAACTGGCTAATGTCTGTCTTGGAGATACAGCCCTACTCCAGATCACTTGCCAACAATATCAAGCCTGGAGGGAAGGCTCTCCAGTTAGTGTGAATAAAACAGGAAAGCAGGCTTCAGAGCTGGACTGCCCTGCCAGAAGGATCTTCAGTCTGAGTAACCAGAAAGAGGGTGCGTTTTGATCCTACTGAAGGACTGTGCTTTACAGCATGGAAAGTAACCTACTCAACACACTCCTACAAACTTCTATTATTCACATACAACATTAAACATGAAAATCACTCAAAGTAATTAAGAATAAATCAATTAGAGAAAAATGAAAAAGTACAAGTTGCAAAACCAAGTCTATTTGGAGTAGCTCTAGCAGCAGCTTTGTGGGCCAGAACAGTAAACAATGTATAATTTTAAAGAATCAGATCATCTTCAGCTAGTGGTAACAAAGGTAGTAACTTTGGTTGCATCCTAAGCCATAAAATCAATCAGTTGATCTAGATACCTGTGCACTGTCACTCTGCCCTCCCCGCTCAAAAAAATAATCACCCTAAGATGTGAGTCCCTATACAAGCCCTCTGACTGATGAGCTTCTTGCAGCATCAGATGACTTAAACAATGGAAATATAGCTTTTTACTATGTATTGTGTTAGAGGGCAGGAAGAAATATTACATATATACATGGTTTTAATAGCAATATTAGTATTAGTTTCCAGTGACACTGTCATTTTCCAATGTTTATATTTTTGTAACAACACTTAGAAAACATACTGAAACACCTATTATTCACACCTGCAACGTCAAAGGCAAAGTGGATCTCATCCACAATTACTTTATTGCAGGTCACAATAAATAACCATCACTGTGACAAGAACATAAACACTGTAATAAACCTGAAGTTTTCTAAAAATGTCTGACCACTACATTTAACAGATTACAGAAACAAAGGAAGTTAAATCAAAATACATAATCTGTATAAAGTTATTAGGGAAGCAATATTCAGAGGGGAGTGTTACAGCCAACAAAGGGGTTCACTGTGCATCCCAAACTAGGCGATACTTGGACATTTCAGGATTGTTTTTATATTCCTTCAGAGAAAGTTAAAGCTTGTTTCTGTTAAATGGATCAAAAATCCTTACAAAACAAATAACTAAAAATCTAATTTTATTTGCAGGCTCACGCTGTAATAAAAATGTGAAAGCCACTTAGGAACAACTTTTTAGACTTTACATAACAAATGTTTTGCCCATATAGCTATATTAGCAGACCCCCCGGTGTAGATGCAGCTTATGCCAACAGGAGTTTTTCTATAGGTATAGTAATACCACCTCCCCAAATGACATTATTTATGCCGAGAGAAGCACACTTCTATTGGCATAGTTGTGTCTACATTTGCGTTTTAGCCAGCATAGCTATGTCAGCTGGGGGATGTTGTTGTTTTTCACACTGCTGACTGACATAGCTATGCCAACCAAACTTTGTAGTCTAAACCTGGCCTAAACATAAGATTTGGCTTACATTCTTGCCCTTACATTTTTTACCCAGTTGGCTTGGGTAAAGGGTCAGAAAATGGTGGTGAATGGTTAAAAACCAACAGGAATTTGTAGAGGTGCTGAGTACTCAAGAATCCTGTTGAAGTCACCTAGAATTGCAGGTGCTCAGCAGCTTTGTAGCGGGGATGACTTTTATTTAGGTGCTTAAACTTGAATTTAGGAGCCTAACTGCAGTCAGCCAGGTTTGCAACTGTTAGCCTGTTTGATTTTGTTGGGTTTCCATCCCACCACCACCAGTGTAATTCTATCACCTAATAAAGGACAACATGACTGGCAGGAAGAATGCTCTAATCCAGGGGTAGGCAACCTATGGCACACGTGCCAAAGGCGGCATGTGAGCTGATTTTCAGTGGCACTCACACTGCCTGCGTCCTGGCCACCAGTCTGGGGGGCTCTGCATTTTAATTTAATTTTAAATTAAGCTTCTTAACCATTTTAAAAACCTTATTTACTTTACATACAACAATAATTTAGTTATATATTATAGACTTATAGAAAAAGACCTTCTAAAAACGTTAAAATGTATTACTGGCACACGAAACCTTAAATCACAGTGAATAAATGAAGACTCGGCACACCACTTCTGAAAGGTTGCCGACCCCTGCTCTAATCTAAAACACGATGGCTAGCAATGAGTGATGCCCTCCCCCGAAATTTCCAAAAGTTCTTTCCTTCCCCTTATCCTGGTGCAAGCAGAGGAATTTTCTTCATTCCCAAAGATAGAACCAGCTGCTGCACAGCACTCTCAGGCTGTTCAGCAGCAGTCACTGGGTCCCTCTTCACAGCAGAAGCAGCACTAGAGAATTGCTTACAGTCACCTTTTTTATTTTTTATTTTTTGAGCAAAAATAATGCTATGTAGGAGCATTAAATGTACAAAAACAAACAATATTGCTGTGTCATGTCTACCTCAGCATCTGTAATGACAGGCAAATAGCAGATCAGCAGCAACTAGCAGTGGAGGAATATTTTAAATGACGTTGATTGAATCAAGTTACTTAAAAGCAAGTCTCCCTTCCCTACTCTCTTTTATAGCTCAGGATTGTAAACCCTGCTTTACCTTCACCCCGAATGCCTGAATAGCAATATATGATGTAGTCAAACAAGTTCACCAGTAATGCTAACACAGTCCTAAATCAACCCAGAAAAGCTAGAATCCTGGTTTTAAATTGCATGGAATTGTATACACTTGTAATCTTTCGGAATGGTGTATAGCCACACAGCCTTTCTAACACTTAGATGGAAATACCTTGTTTCATGGAGGGGTGGAAATCCCTAGAGCAGCTAAGTGTAATGAACAATTCCATAACAACAGAATTGTGAAAAATACAGCTCCTGGAATTCACTGGATTGTAGGCAATTTTTTAAAATTTCTTCAGAACATTTGCCATAGAAAAAGAAGGATTTCATGTTACCAGAATAAAGTAATATTTTGGATTATATACTGTACTGTGTCTCCTGAAGGCACAATACAGAATGTGCAGACCAGGGAGAGGTAATGGGGAAAAGGTGGCTTTAAATGGCATCGGGTATACATTAGTGATACAGGGGCTGTTCTAATTCACAATAATCTCTTGATGGCTAATCCCACAGCCCAGAATCGCCCATATCACTGTGTGCTATGGCCCCTACTGCAGGGCTTGCAAGAATGCCAGCATAGGTTGTGTCTGCACAGAAGTAATTCTCCCCGGGGTCCCTTGCAGCACAGTTCTGTCCTCTGTATCACTACAGTGACAAATAGGCACCTGATCAAGAGGCATAATCTGTCCCTTTTTTATTTTCCAGAATTTAAGTCTAGTTCTCAGAATTAGATTACTAGACCAGACTGTGCATAATGTGCTGTCTCATGATACATCTTTACTATTATTAATACTTAAGTATTATTACACAGATTATCCTCTTTTTGCAGCATTGGTGAATCCACACCTAAGGTAGAGTGTATCTATGCACCTCCAAACCAGAAAAATATTGACAGACTGGAGGGTATAGCAAGGCAAGCAACTAAAAGGGGGAAGAAAAAGACTGACAGGACTGATTTATGAATAAAGTAAAGATTACAAGAACAGGAGCAGAAAACAAGTTGGTAGGAATGAAATTTTAGCAGATACCTGAAAAAGCAAGCAAAAAGATAACTAAGAGTACTGGGATAAAATTAAACCCAGGAATACATAGTTTAAATATTAGGAAGATGGTTCTAGCAGTAAGCTCTATTAAACTGTGAAATAATCACTCAAATAAAATAGTGGAATTAATCTAGTCACTTACAACTGGACAAACCACTAGAGACTATCTAGTAAAATACAATCCTATACTTCCAGGGTATTAGCAAGCTGATCTAATAGAATTTAAAGATGGAATCTGACATCCACCAATTTCACAAAATGTGAAATCTTAAAAATACACTGCACTTAGTATGTGTTCTATGCATTTTCAAACTTATGGCCCTAATCTCATGCTTGGATATGCACAGGTGGATCCCTATATTCACAGGGAGACACCACTGATTTCAATCACACTCTGAATTATAAGGGTTTGACTGAGGGGATCCAATAGCAGGATCAGGGTGTAAGATACAGAGGCATACAGAGATAGCATCAAAAACACTTAAGTCTGCAAATTTTGTCTACCATTCTTAAAAGTTAAGACATGGTATTAGAGAAATATTTTGCTATTTTCCCCCCTTTCTTTACTTTCTATATTTGACAACTTTGTGTATAGGCAGTTTTCACTCTTTGTGGGTCTTTCACACACAGCAACAGGGAAGAAAGACTTTTTAAAAGTGTGACTGTAAAAACACCAAAATGCCAGGGAAACGAAGTAGGTGAGATAACTTTATTTTGTTAACTGAATAAATTAGGTTGTCCGTGACATTTTAAGCTTCCCTTAAGAAATCCAAAACTAAGGGGAAAATGAAATCATACTAATTTTGGACGTTTTTATCAAAATTAAACTGTTAAAAATTCTAAAGTACTTTAAAAAAAATCCCATCACTTGTCCAATTTACTTAGTTAAGAGTTTCAATTCAAACATTTCAATTACTATGAGAGAGAATATGAAACCAGTGATAAGCAGAATGGCCCCAATACCCTAGTCTCTACCTGCAGTTAAATTGGATGTATATGTTTTTGAATGGCATAAAGCTACCTTATTTAAACATGGTTAATGAATATTCCAATATAAACACAAGTTTCCTTTTAGGGATCTTTCTTGCCTGATACTACTATAAATTTGTTGAGCTTTGTTACTGAAACTGCAGCCCTTGGTGAGTAACAACTCAAATGTCTTCTGGTGTTTGCTATATAATCTCTCTCACACACACAAACAAAACCAACAACCTACCAAACCCTACATTAAAATGGAAATCAGTTGAATTTACGTATCAGTAATTTAAGGGTAAGAAATATTACAGGAATATTGCAATTATTTCAAACAAACAATACAAACCCAGGAAATTCAAAGTTCAGGTTAAACTTAAAAAAAACCCAAACATGTTGTTGTATGGAAATGTACAGTTAAGACCCACAAAATAAACTCAACTCTGCCCTGTAGTCATCATGCCACAACCATACAATGATGATCAATGCAATTTAGTGTTTGTGGCCCTGGACTATATTAAACTGATTTGTAGATTCCCTCCCCCACCATGTGGTTTGAGGTGTGCTTGAACTGCTCCCTCTGGCACTGCTGCCTCAGAACCATCATGCAGCAAGGCAGCACCACCAGAGGAGCTGAAAAAGACATCGGTACACATAGACATCCGCACACACAGACTGGGTGAGTCTCCACCCTTCACTTCCCTCCCACCTCTCTCCTCCTCTGCACACCTCCCCTTCCACCCAGACACCAAGAAGCAGCACTGTGGGGAGAGAAGGAGAGAAGGAAAATGGCAGTGGCTATAAACAGGAATGTCTCTGCACTTCTATCTCAGTTTCCCCAGCAGTGCTGCCCCCAGTGGAATCAACACAACAGTGCCATGAGGAGCCTTTCAAATGTAAAGGAGCAGTGACAGCTGGGACCAAGTAATCTATGATAATTCTTAGCATGAGTTCAATCTCTTTTATGCCACTGTCTCATTGCACAAGCACAACTGTAGCATGCAAATTAGTTATAGAGGAAGGATGATTGGTTGAGTGACCTCAGCTGTCGGTCTGGCATTGTCTATAATCATAAGAATTAGAAATAATAGTTTAGTATACTAAGTTAATTTCTTTAAATGTAGCCTTTACACAAAATTTAATTTAGTTAACTATATGGAAAATTTGAAGAGTGCATATTCTGCTAAGGGTTGATCTACACTTGTAACTTACAACAGCATAGCTATGACTCTCAAGGGTGTGAAAAATCTACATCCCCTGAGGAACGTAGCTATGCTGTCCTAACTCCCAGTGTAGACAGAGCTAGGTCGACGGAAGAATTCTTCCATTGACCTAGCTACTGCCTTTCGGGGAAGTGGATTAACTACAATTAAAGGAAAACCCCTCCCATCACTATACTGTAGTGAGTATCTACACCAGTGGTTCTCAACCTATTTACCATTGTGGGCTGCATATGCAGCCTACAATGTGTTATGTGGGCCACATCCAATACTACCTGTATGGCCCTGAGGATGTCGCATGGGCTGCAGATATGTGCTGATTGGGCCGCAAGCAGCCTATGGGCCACAGGTTGAGGATCACTGATCTACACTGAAGCACTACAGCAGTGTCACTGTAGCATTTTAAGTGTAAACATACCTTAAGTGCTAAACTTCTTCAAGGGCTCACTTAATTTGAACTCTAAAATAAATCTTAGTTTAATTCGCAGAAATCATTGTATAGGGAGGGTTTATCTGCATTTCTTAAAGAGGCGGAATACATGCTTTAAGGGAAAACAACTCAATTTTGACTACAGAGCTGTAACCACACTTCCACAATTTTATTATGAAATATGTAATAGGAAACAAGGAACCTCATTAGTGAATTGCTTAAGAGAAACTAAACATTTTATAAAAGCATTATGAAAGCTAAAGCAGATATCTTTTGCTTTAACTCATAATTTGCTTTCAGTTTATCAAATATAAATGCATATTTTCTTGTGTAATTGCTTTACTAAAAAAGATCTATTAAAAAATTAATGACTACTTGTACTTATTCTCCAACAATCTTCCAGAAAAATTTAAGACTACTAGCCAAGCAAAATACATTATTTCATGACTACTATGAAGCTTCCACATGATCTATACAATCTAAGGACATGTTTATAAATATAAACCAACAGTAATACCACTCTTCAACTCTCCAGAAGAGTTGTACACATAGTGCTGTACAACTACTTCTGGGCTATAACTCCCTAAGAAGCAGAGAGGCATGGTAGGGGGCATATTTTTACTGCGGGAATATGTACGTGATTTGGGGCAACACTGGTAGAAACATATTTGACAGCTAGAAAAGAGGTATTGAAGCAGGTTAGTGGAAAAGATGCAGAGTGGTAACTGCAAGTCTGGTGGTGACACGTTGCCAGATGGAAGTGAAGTGTTTACAGCTGCCATCCCCCTCACCCAGACAGAGTTTGATCTGCTCTGCACCAGTGTTTGCGTCCCAGAATCATGGAAGCCCAATTTAATTTTAAAACCAAAAATAATGGAATCACAGGAGCTCAACTAGGAGCTTCCCAGATTAAAGCTCCAACAACTTTGGCAGCTTTGATGATTTTTGGCAACTTTGGTGTTTTGTTTTGTATTTAAGTAATTGACTAACCATAGGCAAAGACTAGGCTGTAGTTTGTTTCTGGTGGAGGAGGAAACTGTTTGGGGTGAGAAGGCTGGGGTGCATAGGTGGGTCGAGTTGTTTCAAAATCTCTCCTCTCCCTCTCTCACACAGCAGCATATTATTTCTGCCCTCTAATTACTCCTGGGTGAGAGAAGATTTATCAGATTTATATAATGCAGTAATAACAGTGTGACATTTAGATTTTAACCTTCTCCTGAGCCTCTGAGGCAGAGGCCAAAGGGGGTGACCACAGCACTAGCACTGGGCACCTGGCCTGCAGGGAACTTGGTCGGACAGCGACTCTACCAGGTCCCTCTTATTTCTGAGAGCGGGAAGGGGGGCTACACATGGGGAAAATCCAGCTGCCTGCTGCCCTCAGCACTGGGATTTGGAGAGGGAGGTGGGCAGAGGGAGACCCCTTCCTGCCCCGGCCTTTGTGGGGTTGAGGAGTTGTTGTTGTTGTTTTTGGTCAAACTCAGATCCAGCCCCCCTCGTGGCCCGAGATTTTGGGGGGTCACGGACAGACCCAGCCCCCTTCCTGCTTTGGGATTTGGGGGCGGGGGTATCTCTGCGGCCCTGTCCCGGGCGCTGCTCGCTCCCCTGCAGGCCGCGCCGCGGCCCCGGTCTCTCCGCGAGGCCTGGCGCCGCCGCTGGTGCGGGCAGCGGAGCGAACAAAGGCAGAGCGGGGCCCGGGCCGCAGCCCGCAGTGGCCGGGGCGGAGGTGCCTGCTGCCAGGGGAGCTCACCCGGCCAAGGCCGCCGTGTCCCGTTGCTCCAGGCCGCTGCCGGCACCACGGCCCAGGTTCGCGGGCGGCACCGGGGCCGGGCCGACCCCCCACCACCACCGCGGCTGCTCCCCGGCCGGGCCGGGCCGCGCAGCGGGACTCACCGAGAAGGAGCCGCCGTCGCTGCGGGCCCGGCTCCGACTCCACCAGGCTCCCTCGCCGCCGCCTCCCTGCTCCTGGTGCCGCCGCTTCCTCCGCCTCCTCCTTCCTCCTCCCCCCGGGCCTCGGAGGGGCGCAAGGGGGCAGCCAGCCCGCAGCAGCCACAGGGACGGGACCGGCGGGCTCGGCCACACGCACGGCTCGGCCGCCGCCTCCCGCTCAGCCCTGCCAGCCCCTCATCTCAGCCCTGCCTCCGCCCGGCTGCCCTGCCCTCCGCCTGCCCTCACCGCCCTGCGGGGGAGGAGGCCGTCAAACCCGTTCCCTGGCCCGCCTGGCCCCCTCTCTCCGCTCGCTAGCGCTTGGCTCACTCACTCCGTTTCACTTCTTCCATGCCCCTTGCCGGCTGCTCTCTGCCCTTGGGTTTCCTTCCTCCCTCTGCAGCTCCAGCAGCAGGAGAAACCGCAGCAGCCTAGCCAAATCGCCCCTCACGGAGCATGATGCCAGAGCAGCGACAGAAGGGGCCAGGGCTGGCCGAGGATGCACATGGCTGCGTTGGAATATTTACAGGAGGGACCGAAAGTGAACAGCAGAAGTGCAGCTTGTATCCCCCACTAGGACATTCGTCATTTGTACTTGTTTATTAAGGGAAGTCCTTTTGTTATCCAGTAACCTCCTTTCCTCCTAACTGGTCCACTTTTGGAACCCTCGCCTTTGTATAAGTTTATAAATAAGGCGTATACAAGTGCAGTGTGCACGTTTATGATGCTGTCAGAATCCCAAAATGGGTACAGGTTTCAGAGTAGCAGCCGTGTTAGTCTGTATCCGCAAGAAGAACAGGAGTACTTGTGGACCCTTAGAGACTAACAAATTTATTAGAGCATAAGCTTTCGTGGGCTACAACCCACTTCTTCAGTTTACCTTCAGATGAATGCCTGGCTCACACCCCCATCCTCGCAAGATGCTCAGTTCTCTTAGGGTATGTCTACACTACGAGAGTAGTTCGATTTTACTTAAATCGAATATGTGGAATCGATATTGCAAAGTCGAACGTGTGTGTCCACACTAAGGACAGTAATTCGACTTTGTGAGTCCACACTAACGGGGCAAGCGTCGACATTGGAAGCGGTGCACTGTGGGCAGCTATCCCACAGTTCCCGCAGTCCCTGCTGCCCATTGGAATTCTGGGTCGAGCCGCCAATGCCTTCTGGGTAAAAAAATGTGTAGAGGGTGCTTTTGGGTAACTGTCGTCATCCGTCCGTCACTACCGACCTCCCTCCCTCCCTGAAAGCGCCGGCGGGAAATCAGTTCGCGCACTTTTCTGATCAGTGACAGCGCGGACGCCACAGCACTGCGAGCATGGATCCCACTGCAACCATCGCTGCAGTTGTGGCCGTTCTCAACACCTCGCAGCTTATCATACACCTTTCCCTGAGGCAGATGCAGCGAAATCGGGCGAGGAGGCTACGGCACCGCCGTGAGAGCCTGAAGTCGGAGAGTAGCACAGAGCTGTCAGAAACCACGAGACCCAGCGCTCAGGACATCACGGTGGCAATGGGTCATGTGGATATCGTGGAATGGCGATTCTGGGCCCGGGAAACAAGCACGGACTGGTGGGACCTCATAGTGCTGCAGGTCTGGGACGAATCCCAGTGGCTGCGAAACTTTCGCATGCGAAAGGGGACTTTCCTCGAACTTTGTGAGTTGCTGTCCCCTGCCCTGAAGCGCAAGGACACCCGGATGCGAGCAGCCCTGACTGTCCAGAAGCGAGTGGCCATAGCCCTCTGGAAGCTTGCAACGCCGGACAGCTACCGGTCAGTCGCGAACCACTTTGGTGTAGGCAAATCTACTGTGGGGGTTGTTGTCATGCAAGTAGCCAACGCAATCGTTAAGGTACTGCTCTCAAAGGTAGTGACCCTGGGAAACGGCCAGGTCATCATAGATGGTTTCGCCGCGATGTGATTCCCAAAATGCGGTGGGGCTATAGATGGGACTCACATCCCTATCCTGGGACCGGACCACCAGGCCAGCCAGTACATTAACAGAAAGGGCTACTTTTCAATGGTGCTGCAAGCACTGGTGGACCATAGGGGACGTTTTACCAACATCAACGTCGGATGGCCGGGCAAGGTTCATGACGCTCGCGTGTTCAGGAACTCTGGTCTGTTTACACGGCTGCAGGAAGGTATTTACTTCCCGGACCCCAAAACAACTCTTGGGGATGTGCAGATGCCTACAGTGATCCTCGGGGACCCAGCCTACCCGCTAATGCCCTGGCTCATGAAGCCCTATACTGGCGCCCTGGACACAGAAAAAGAACTGTTCAACTACCGTCTGAGCAAGTGCAGAATGGTGGTGGAGTGCATCCGGGAGGCTTTGAAAGCAAGGTTCCAGACTGAGCAGGGTAACCAGTGACTGTTAAGTTTGTGGACACAGAAGCTGAACCTCCAGTTACATACCCCCTTCACCCCCTTCCCAAAAAATAAAATCAGTTCTATTTTGTCAATGAACACCGTTGTCTTTATTACTGTTTTCGCGGGAATGTTTTAAACCGGGGACGCAGACAGTGGCGGGGGGCGGGTTTAGTGTTCTGATGCAAATGATGCTTCTAAACTCCAGGAATGACAGGCTCCGCAGTGGTGCACTGGTTGTTTCAACGGAGCCTGCCATCACTCCTGGGCAGAACTGCGTGTATGTGTCAGCTATGTGAGTTTCTGCCTGGGGGAGGAGGGTTACAGATCCCCTGCTGCGTGGCTCTGTGATCCAGGATAAAGACTGCAGCATAAGATCTGTAACTGCCCTCCCCCGCCACAAAGTCACAGAGCAACCCCCCCCCCAGGAGATGAAAACCACCTCCCAGACTGACCTGGGTCACTAGTGACTGCACTGTGTATGTGTCCTGATGCTGGACCTGCCCCCGCCTCTGTACCCTGCTAAAGGTGACTGTCCTGTCCAATTACCAATCCCCTTCCCCCCCTCCAGACAGACTCTCCCTCAAAAGAACCTGACTGAAACAGTAATGAACAGAAACATATTTTTTATGAACAACCAGACAGGAAACTGGGGGGTGAAAGTCGGACGGGGGCTTGGGTGAGGCGGGCAGGAAAGGACTTTTCAAATTTTGGGGAATGACAGCCTTCTGGTGCTTGAGCAGTCTGCAGGGGTGGAGTGAGAGTTTTCACGGACTCTGCCACCCCTCCTTCTTTGGACTTTGGGCGAGGGGGGTATGGGACTTGGTGGCGGGGGACTGCGGTTCCTGATAGACTGCAGCGGGGCTCTGTCCTCCTGCCTCCGTTCCTGCAGAACATCAACAAGGCGCCGGAGCGTGTCCGTTTGCTCCCTCAGAAGTCCAAGCAGCGTTTGAGTCGCCTGCTGGTCTTCCTGCCCGCCACCTCTCCTCACGTTCCATGTGTGTCCGGTGCATTTGTGACAAATTCTCCCTCCACTGGTTCTGCTGTGCTGCCTGGGCTCAGGAGCAGCCCATTAGTTCTGAGAACATGTCCTCTCGCGTCTTCTTCTTTCTCCGCCTAATGTGCGCTAGCCTCTGGGAGTGTGATGCCAAGCTGGGTTAGGAGACAGTTGCAGATGTGGCTGTGGGAATGAGGAAAAGGCAGTGAATTCCTCCGAAAGATAAATGTGGTTGTGAATCAAGAACATAGTTTTTCTCTGTGAACAAGACCATGAACCACACCTATCACATGCGCACTCCGGACAAGGTCGAATTTTCGAACCTCGCCTTCAGTGCCTGGGCTTTTGCACTGCCGATCTGGGAAGCGGGGCAGGACACGGTACTCTCTGTAGCAGGCAAACATGGTAAGCCGTAGACTTGTGGCTGCTTAAAACTGTAGGAGTACCACTGGCCTCCTTTCACATTGAAAGCACTGCCAGTCTGTGCTGCCAGCAATCGGCCAAGCAGGAACTCTGGCCCTGTCCCACCCCCTCGCGGATGAGCCAGGGAAAGATCCCTGTATGCTGCCCCTCTCCCGCCCCCACCGCGTGGCTGTAAACCAGCGGTCACAGTTCTGTAAAGGAACTTGTTGCAAGCAGTCCCAATACTAACAGTCCCCTACCTAATTCAAAGCAGGTCATCATGAGCGACATAACTCTCATGAACATCCCGGACACCGAGATCCAACGGATGCTTCGAGAAAGCCTGCAGAGACCGGGGCCCTATGCCGCCATGCTATGCAAGGCAATGATACCGGAGTACCTGCTTGTCTCCTGGCGCGGGAACGTCTCCTACTTCGGAGGACCAAGTAAAGCCGCTCTCCCCAGGAACCTGATGAACAGGCTATCCCATTACCTGCAGCAGAGCTTTGTGGAGATGTCCGTGGAGGACTACTGCTCTATCCCCGGACATATAGACAGGATTCTAATATAGCTGCAGTAGCAGGCACTAAAGAGTGGAGCAGCTTGGGCAGCACAATCATGCAGAACCGGACACTGTTTGATTTTTTTTTAAATAGTTGTTACTGATTACTTAAGCGCCCAGGGGGAAGAAATCATGATTCACAGATTGTTCTTAGTATTAATATTCAAGTTTTGTAAAAAATAAAGGTTAATATGTTTAAAGCACTTACCGCTTGATCCTTCGCCTGAATCTGTGTCCAGGTTACATGCTGGGGAGGGTTGGTAGGGGATCTCTGTAACGGTGATGAAGAGCTCCTGGCTGTCGGGGAAATCAGCTTGGTAAGCGCTGTCGACTGCCTCGTCCTCCTCATCTCCTTCCTCCTCTTCCCCGTCCGCTGAGGAACCGGCCGTGGACAATATCCCATCCTCAGAGTCCACGGTCAGTGGTGGGGTAGTGGTGGCGGCCGCAGCAAGGATGGAATGCAGTGCCTCGTAGAAACGGGATCTGTGGGGCTGGGATCCGGAGCGTCCGTTTGCCTCTTTGGTCTTCTGGTAGCCTTGTCTCAGCTCCTTGATTTTCACGCGGCACTGCGTTGCATCCCGGCTGTAGCCTCTCTCTGCCATGGCTTTGGAGATCTTCTCGTAGATCTTAGCATTCCTTCTTTTGGAGCGCAGCTCTGAAAGCACGGACTCATCGCCCCACACAGCGATGAGATCCAAGACTTCCCGATCAGTCCATGCTGGGGCCCTCTTTCTATTAGATTGCACGGCCATCTCTGCTGGAGAGCTCTGCATCGTTGCCACTGCTGCTGAGCTCACCTCGATGTCCAAACAGGAACTGAGATTCAAACTGCCCAGACAGGAAAATGAATTCAAATTTTCCCGGGGGTGTGGCTGGTCAGAGCATCCGAGCTCGGACTGCTGTCCAGAGCGTCAACAGAGTGGTGCACTGTGGGATAGCTCCCGGAGCTATTACCGTCGATTTCCATCCACACCTAGCCTAATTCGATATGGCCATGTCGAATTTAGCGCTACTCCTCTCGTTGGGGTGGATTACAGAAATCGATTTAAAGAGAGCTTTATGTCGAACTAAATGGCTTCCGGGTGTGGACGGGTGCAGGGTTAATTCGATATAACAGCGCTAAAGTCGACATAAAAGCCTAGTGTAGACCAGGCCTTAACTCCTACTGAATTGAACGGAAGCTGCAAAATACTCAGTAGCAACCCTCCTGCCTCTGCTCTGTTTATGCCAGTTCCTACAAGGTGCTGCTGAGAACTTCCTGTGAGGCCAATAATTTCTATGGGAGTTAAATATGCTCAACACTTCACAATATTGTGTCCCCTAGGATTTGTATCTTCATTTCTATTCTCCATTTCATTTTCTCCTCTCTTATAGCCTGACTTGTATCTCCTTGGCCTTGAAATTGGCATTTTTTAAAAGGCCATTTTTATCTTTAAATTTTGCTTCAAAGAGTGCTTGCAAGAGTGTGCAACCACAACAGCTGTTAAGCTTTTTTAATGTAAATGAAATGCTAATCAAGATCAATAAATAAAAAATCCCTGATTTAGCCTTTTTGGCAAAAAGTGACCAGAAAGAATAAAGCTGATTGAAATCTGTGGGCAGCAAGCAGCCTGAAACTTTTAAAAATATTTACCGAGTGATGAAACCTTTGACCTTTTGAGTAATATCAGTGCCATGAAATATGGCTTTCTTTCACTTCCTGTTTTGATTTATAGAGTTAATAACTAATGCAAATCAAGAACTCAATCCTGTAAATACTTTCACACTTATGTAATTTTACTCTTATGAGTAGTTTCATAGGAATCAATGAAACAATTCAGATGAAGGAAGTTATGTAGTTGCTTAACTGTTTGCAAGATAAGGGCTTAAGTTGCAATTCTCTTGGGCCATAGTCCTTCAATTATTTAAACACATGCTTAACTTATAAGCATCCAAATAGTTCTAGTGAATTCATGGAGATTTCACTCTTTTAATTCTTCTATGGCCTGGGATATGGGATTATTGTATGAATAAATTTAAGTTTTTGTAGCCCAATCATGTGAGATTCAATGAGAAATGAGGATTGACTGTATCTCTCAAGTTTGAGCTTTCAGCTTGGAAACATATGCTGTATTCTTTATCTTTCTTTAGAGAATGCCCATTTCCATTTAATCTTTTATAGCTCTTAATGTGTTTGGTACATTTCAATGGATAGTGGGCCAAATTCATCACAGAAGGCACTGACTCCAGTTACAACAGGGATGATATGTTTTTAAATAAAAGTTTAAAATGAAAATGGTCTTTTTCAGGCATGATGCACCTAACATCAGAATAAGCATATATTTTAATGGATTTATAATATTGTTATTATGGTATGAACAGTGGTACAACAAACAAGACTTGGATATGGTACACAGTTCATGATACAAGGGTGGTCATATACAGATAAGTAACATCAAAAAGTATATTGGGGAGGTTGTAAATATTTAAGTAACCCTCTGGGAATGGTAAAAACTGCTCCATTTGATGAGAGATGTTGGTCCAGATTGATCAGAGTCTAGTCACTCTAGAGTGACCAGATGTCCCGATTTTATAGGGACAGTCCCGATTTTTGGGTCTTTTTCTTATATAGGCTCCTATTACCCTCCACCCCCTGTCCCGATTTTTCACATTTGCTGTCTGGTCACCCTACGTCACTCTCATCTTTCCATATTTACAGTTTCTAAAAATAATTAGATCTATGATCCAATCCTGAAACCTATTGATGTGATTGGTCCTATTGAAGTCATTGAGACTATTGACAAAAAGCCTATATGTCTAAGGCCGTGGAAGAATGAGACCATATTATTGGTAATGGTGTTTGTGTAGAGTGTAGTGATATTCATATCATAGAAGCTGTTTTAAAACAATATTAAATTGAGTGTTTTGTTCAAAGGTAAAGTTAAAATGGAAAGTCTAATTCCAAGGCAAATCAGTAAGGGGTGCTATTCGGTGTGCCTCCAGTTTGGGAGATCTATGCACCACTTTGAGAAGTATGAGAGTAGGTTTTGGGGAGGGTCAGGAAAGCTAAACTGGACAGTAAAAGGGAGAAGTGTTCTCCCTTTTACTGTCCAATTCAATGTGGATTGTCCTGTTCAATGTGGATTTTCAACATTACAGGGGAGTATTAAACATAGATGCAAGGACTAGTGAGGGTGTGGGGAAATGCCTGAACCCCTTAATATAACTGGTGGTCTTTCCCCTTTACTGGGTAACTTGTTGAGCATTCAGCAATGTAATCCAAAGGGCGCTCAGGACAAATCAAGGTTTGGAAGAGATCTATGCAGAAAGGGGTTAAGGGACGTTAAGGAAAACCAGGAGAAACTGCAGTAAATGACTGTGTCAGTCATATTACAATAAAGTCAGTTTCTCAAGTGAGTGTTTTTGTGTCTATATATTTTTCACAGCCCTCCATTCTGTTCAGAGTGCAGCACTTCAATGAGTAAGGATTTTCAGAATTAGATTGTTGAATTAATGGAGATATTTTGGTGTAAACATTCTACACTACTTGATGGACAAAGCATCTCCAAACTGCTCATCTGACAGAACTAGTTAAACTAGATCCTGTACAAGTTACAACTGAAGTCAGTGGAAATTTTGACACTGTCTTTCATGAGAGAAGGTTCAGATCTATAATTAAGGCCAAAATAGTTTAAATGTAGATACTTTTTGAGACTCTTCATTTGTTGTTCACACAATGAATATTGCATAAATCTTTATCATATGAGGAAAATGTTCAGGTCTTTTTTTTTACCAGACTTTCATTTTTGCCCCCTCCACGTCAATTCTGAGTTAGCAAATAATAGTAAGTGAAGTTGAGATTATTTAACTGTATCCAGAAATAATTGCAGGAGCAAAATAGAGGCCATCTTTAAAAATCCTGGCCCATTATCAGGAATAAAATTAGGGCATTGAAATCTGATTCAAGAGGTCCAAGGGAAAATTTCACAGACTTTAAAACACCCTCTTTATTTTTAACAATGAACTGTTACAATTTAATTTTTTTAATGAGTAGGATATTTTTCCTGCCCGGGAAATATCATTTGCCATACATATTATTTCAACTTTATTCTGAGTTAATACAGGCCCCAATTCATCAAATACTTAAGCATGTATTTAATCTTGCCCACATCATTCCCTCTGATTTTTCTGACCGTATTTCTGCTGACATCTGAAGGAAGCCTGTTGCACAAAACAGCTGTTCCCTGGTACCACCACTAGTTTATATATTATCTTTTGTGTATGTACTTCACTCAGCGTGCATAGTAAAGTTTGACTGAAACTAACTAATCTCTGGTTTTAGTCAGTTTAACTTTCTTATTCCTTCACAATCCTGTTCAATGTGGATTTTCAACATTACAGGGGAGTATTAAAATTAGAAAAGAAACCGATTTAATGCCTTTTAAAATGTAAACTACTTTCTTTAATGAAACATTTCTATACTTTCTAAATTTTTTAAGACACCCCTTATAAATGTAAGTCTTATGCTATTTGAAAGTGTCTAGTTAAGGCGCAAGGTGGGTGAGGTAATATATTTTATTGGACTGACTTCTGTTCGTGAGAGAAAAAAGCTTTCATGCTACACAGAGCTCTTCTTCAGATCTGGGAAAGGTACAAGAAGTTTCACAGCAAAATACAAGATCAAGCAGACATTTAGCATAAGTATTTAGCATATATTCTAAGGGACCATTCAAGGTGAAGTGGCCAGTTAACACCCCTATAATCATAGGACAAAAAGGGGGATTAGTGGGTTATAGATTGTTGTAATAATCCATAAATCCAGTGTCTTTATTAAAACCATGATTTTTAGTATCTACCAAAGTTATTAATTTAAGCTCCCAGGCTCATCTTTTGAAAGTGTTGTGCAGGTTTCCTTTGAGGATGAGGACTGAAAGGTCAGATATAGAGTGATCGCTTTATGAAAAGTGTTCACCCCCTGGTGATATCATGTTTTTATCTTATCATTTTCCTGTGTGAGTTCATTGGAGAGTGTAGTGATTGTCTGGTTTCACCCACATAGTTGTTGCTGGGGTATTTTGTGCACTGGATAACGTACATATATTTTGATATCATCACACCTACCTTCATAGAACCACTAACCATTCCAAACACACGAAGAAATCTGTTATCTACAGCCACTCAGGCACTCAGATACCACAGAATATGCTCTGAGGAGAAAGTCCAGTATATACACCTTAACACACTCAAAACCGCCTTCGCCAAACAAGGACAGTCCACCAGAGAAGTAGATCACATCATGGAACATGTCACACAAATATCCTGAGAGAACCTGCTTCAATATAGAAATAAAACCCCCTCTCACTGTACACCCCTGGTTTGTCACCTACCACCCCACACTAGAATCCATATAAGGTGTCATCAAATAACTACAACCAATACTTGATGGGGACTCCATCCTATAAGAAATCTTTCCTGAATCCCCTCTTCTGGCCTTCAAACAACCCCCCCCCCCAACCTCTCCAAGCTCATCATCAGAAGCAAGCTTCCCACAGACCAGGACACACCAACTCAAAGCAGAACCTGACCCTGCCAGAACAACAGATGCAAAACCTGCAGACATATCTCCATTGCTACAATGATCAACACCTCCTCCAATACACCTCTCAAGATCCCTGAGTCCTATACATGCCTATCACAATATGTGGTGTACCTTTCAAAAGATGATCCTGGAAGCTTAAATTCATAACTTTGCTAGACACTGGATTTATGGCTTATTGCAACAATCTGTAACCCACTAACCCACCTTTTTGTCCTATGACTATAGGGGTGTTAACAGGCCACTTCACCTTGAATGGTCCCTTAGAATATGTGCTAAATGCTTATGATAAACTGTCTGTTCGATCTTGTGTTGTGCTGTGACACTGACTCCTAATACCTTTCCCAGACTTGAAGATCTCTGCGTAGCACGAAAGCTTGTCTCTCTCACCAACAGAAGCTGGTCCAATAAGGACCAGGATTACTAACTGTGAGGCAAGCAGAACACATATGAGCACTAATCTACAGCTGACTTCCAAATATTAAAAAAATCTAGGAAGCAATTCAGTCTTTAGAAGTGTGAATTATTTCAATATAGGAGTGTCCAATTGTGATCATTTGCCAACTGACATAATGATGTCTTTCTGATCAGAAACAAAAATGGTATGGGTTAGATTGCTCACAAGCTCTGCGTGAGCAGCAGTATGAAACTGTGCAGCCACCGGGGCAGATCAGACACCAGGTTGAGTGTTTTTGAGTCAAACTCAGCTGTGCTTGCTGATGTGCAGAACCAGTGCTGAGCTACAACTCCACCCACCCATTGTACACCCACCTGTGTGAGAAGGAGTGTAATAGTCTTGTGGAGGTTGCTTCCGCTCAGCATTATGATCTGCAATATGGGTAAACCCAACAGCAGATTAAGGAGGTTCTTTACATCCACTTTTACCCTATGTGGGTATGCAACTCCCTAGTTATGGTTGTGCCCAAAGGAAGTATAGGCATGTATACTTCCAGCTATTTAGATGATTGCATATTGTGGAGACTTTAGCTTTATGGGATTCTAGTATCTTTAAGACATTTCAGAACCAACTATATATATATTTTTTCCTCCAGAGCAATAATAACCTTACTTTGATTAATTTTGTCTTAAATTGATCTAATGGGGGGAAAAGTTAATTCAGTTGAACATGGGTTACTTAGTAAAGCATCATGTTCTTAAGTACAATACATTTTTTTCTTCTTCACTTCTGGGAAGTGTAAATTAGAAACTGCATTTGTCATACTTGATCACTGAATCAGGTTTATGTTTTCTGTCTCATTTTTAATTAATTAGGCTATTTGTTACATCAAACAATTGCAGAATATTGGACAATATTAACAACTCTGTAATATCATCTTATGGGAATGTTTTTGTCTAATTTAGTTCCAAATTACCAATATTTTAGTATACTTACGTTTGTGCATACCAAGATTTTCAGTGACAAAAATGTGAGGAATGTTATCCATTTAAAAAGAAAATCAGTCTATTTTAGGTAATCAATATTGCAGTATTTGCTAGTTGAAATGATAAGTGGAGTCAATCTCTAATTTCCATAAACAAAGTATGTAACCATAAATAAAACCCAGAGTTTCAAAATGACTTTGGGTGCCTGAATTTTTGGATGCCCAACTTGAGACATTTACAGGGACCTGATTTTCAGAGAATGTGTGCTCAGCACTTTCTGAAAAGCAGAACCTTTAAGGAAACACAAATGCACACACTAATGTACAATATCATTGGTTATTTTTGAAAATTATGACCCAAGTTTTAATTTTCTAGCTCTTGTAATATTTTCCTACAACCAAGATTTTTACTGGCATAAGTAATTATCTTCCTAAATAATTTACTGAAGCAAGCAGCTGATGGTTCTACTTTATTTTTCCTAGGTTTTCTTTTTGTATTCTGTAAATAAATTCCATTTTAATAGAATATGTGAAATGACTGATAGATGTACATATTTTTCAGAGCACAGTTTATTCCTTACTTGGAGAGTCCCCCATCATCACTTGATCTCATTGGGGAGGAAAACAAACACAAAGTATGTGTGACTTTTTTCACTTCTGTCTGACGTTGGCATTAAATATGCAGTTCTTACTGGTGATTCCTGGCCTCACTAAAGTCCATGGCAAAATTCACATTTACTTACAGGGGACCAGAAGTTCACCCTAGCTGCTAAAGGTAAAAGGACCATAAGACAAAATGTGGGATGTCACTGAATGAAGCATAAGCAGCAGCTTTGGAAACTACCAACCCTAGTTTGGGACAGGCCCAGTCATTCCCAGGGCTGCTACTTACACTTCTTTTTCTATTATGTTGTGACATCCCACATCTTCTCAATTAATTTTTTTAAGAACTAACAAAAGTAAGATTATAATTTTGTCAGGGTACCTGTGATGATTAAGACTATTATCCTCTCCTTCTGTATTTGTCAGTGAGTATACAAACTGGACCACAACATGGTTTTCTAGGCAAAGTTTATCTTTGGGTCAGCTCTGAAACAATTCACTCTTCATAAAAAGTCTTTGCTGGGCAGAGGTCAGCCATATGAAATAATAAACAACTGTTAACAGGACAATGAATAAAACTAGTTTGTCTGGGACTCTACAACATCCTCTGTCAAACACTGACAGAAAATGGTATGTTTTTCTAAATGAAGATCTGAGCAAAATTTTAGTTTTCAATTAAAATAAAAAATAAAAAACCTTGAATTAATGTTTGTACCAAAAAATTTCCTGCTAAAACATTTTTAACTACTTCTAGTTATAATGCTTAACAATTTCATTCTGTGTCAAGAGGAATCATTTAAAAAAGGAATATATTTGAAAGTAAAGTACATATGTCCAAAGCAAACATGTTTAAAGTTTCTGGTGAAGATAATGTTGCTTAGTTTCTGAAAAGAAAAAAGAGAAGTGGTTTCTTAGATCAAATTGCTCTAATAATTACACTTACGGTAGACATCAAAGGCAGAACAGCAAGATAAAATGTAATAAAATTACTTCTGATGACTGCACGGAAAGACTGTTTGCCTACTGAAAAAAAACAGCAGTTTTCACTGTCTATGGGCCAAAACCTGGACAAAGCCAGAGTAAACTGGGCCTTGCAAACAGGATCCTTGCAAAGAGATGTCAGGAGAATAGTATAGAATTCTTCTTCCCTTTCAAGACACACAGTAAGTCATCAGAGTAGCTGCTACAGCCTAGCATCCAGGCCTACTGTTTGACTCCACCCTCCAACCACAGGCCAAAGTATCTACATACTTCTTGAACTATTGGTCACATCCTGGCTTCTGTCATCATCTGCCACAGTCTACCCCTCCAAGATGCTACAGAAACAGCTGTTGCAGAGCACTATGTGGAACAGAGGAAATGCAGAAGCCCCATAAAGACTTTTTTGCAGCCTCCTCCCTTCCTCAATAAAAAGATATCCTCAATAGGACATTTTATGGCCATTGGCAGGGCCGGCTCTAGGCACCAGCAAATCAAGCAGGTGCTTGGGGCAGCACATTTGCAGGGGGTGGCATTCTGGCCATCCTTTTTTTTTTTTAAACTCACTTCCTCCCCTCTCGCAACGCTGCAGAAGTGGAGAACCCATGGGACCCTGGGAGCTGTAGTTCCTTGCCTAGCTCCCTGCCTATAGAGCCAGCCCTGGAGCAGGGAAAGAACTACATTTCCCAGCAATCCCTTGGCAGCTATCAACAGGAAAGGGAGGGGGAGGGAGTGAGGTAGCTGAGCCATGCTGCAGCTTGCTGTAAATGGAGAGCTGGCTGCTAGAATGGGGTGGCACTGTGAGTGGGGGACAAGTGTGCCCAGCCCAAGGAGTAGAAGACTTTGCCCCAGATATCCCCTTCAGAAGACTTCCCCAGACTGGATTAGGGATACTGGTGTAACCTCACCTTGCAGCCCTCAAAGAAGGAATTGGGTGGACTAAAGGGACAGTGCACCTCTCTATCTGAAGCCTAGCAAGGGAGGTACGTGGATCCCACTAGAATTTAAAATGAAAAGTAAGGGAGGGGAGGCTCTGCTAGAGGACCTGGGCAGCTTTAGATACAGTACCAGGCACGTAGGACGATTTCCACTTCTGAACCATGGAAGCAGAAATTGACTTTTCCTTTCCAGATATAGCTAATATTCAGAAAGGGAATCTAGCACCTGCCTTCCAGATTTGAACACCCTCAAAATTCAGGAGTGCTCAAGCTCAATTTGGGCAGCTGTTATTTCATTTCTCCCAAATCAAATATACTGATCCACTGTAACTTGCTGTAGAAAAAGTAGGATAAAATTGAGCAAGCAATGCTTCCCAGTGATTTTTAGGACTGGAATTGCTATTTTCAACAGCCATTGCTTTTTTTTTTTTTTTTTTTTTTAGTTTTATTTGTTTAAAAGGAAGACAGTGATTGCATTGGCAAATTCCCTATAGAAACAAAGAGTGGAACAAAAGAATAATAAAGGCACCTCAACTTTTCCTCATTTATGTAGGACAGTCTTATAATATGCATCCAGACATCCTCCAATCACACAAGCTGAAAGTTGTTCCACTTTACTGCAGTTCTGTAACCATATGGGAACCAATCCTGTCTGTGTTCTGTGCACATCCAAAATTCCTGCTGAATGACCCGCCCTGGGAGCGAGTTACCAGTGACCCAGGGCTGGGACAGCAGGAGGGTGCATTTTGGGGGGGAGACCCCAGGGCTGGGGCAGCAAGGAGCAGGGGGGAGCCCAGGGCTGGGATGGGGGGGGGGGGCAGCCAAAATTTTTTTTGCTTGGGGCGGCAAAAACCTAGAGCCGGCCCTGGCCATTGGTATCAGAATTGGGGCAGGGGGAGCAATAGTTTTTAAACAGATATTTATCTCTCATTGGCAAACTATTAATTTTTCTGTAGTCAAGTTTATTCTATTCAGATGCTTATATCACCCTCATCACTGTGGTATCTGATCCCTGCTCTGCAACCCTCGCACAAGTAGTCACACTGAAGTAATTGCCACAAGAGTTATAGAACTGGGACATTCGTTTTTATAAAATTCAACTTTTTTTTAATCCAAGTGCAAAAAAGCAACTGAAATACTCCAGATGCCACTTTGTGTTGTTCCAAAGCAGGCAGTTCTAAGCCTCTGGCCACACAGAGGCCATAGTTTTGGGGGGTAATTAGAATTAATGTAGCAGGTAAGAAACCTCCAGGTGTGAGTTGACTGTTGCCATAAACAGTCGCTTGTGACAGTTGCCAGTGAAAGGTGTTTCCTAATGAATGGTTCCATTTTTGAGGGAAGGCGCAGACTGAGGAAGTCTTATACTTTGACCTTTCAGGCTAGAGCTGGTCAAAATTGCTTGAACAAAAATGTTTTTCATTGAAAAATGGCCTTGTTTCAAAAACAAATTTTCGTGAACATTTTCCACTTTTTCAGGATGATTTTTGACAACCCTCTTTTTTGTTCTTTTCACCCTCTTCCCCTCTTCCAGAGGGAGAAGGGGAGTGAGACGAGTGGAAGGAATGAAAATGACGTTTTTTATTTTCTGCAAGTGTTCAAATAAACCAAAAATCATTCCTTTTGAAAACTTAAACATTATTTCTACATTAATTTTGTCATGAAAAATCTCTCATTTTTCAATCAATTCCAGTCCAGACTTTGTAAAACAAAAAGACAGGCAATTATAGATAGCACCTTTTTGTTAAACTAACTGAAAATAAAGTTGGCAATACATCACAATTCACTAGACCTTGGAAAAGCGAGCAATGTAGAGCAGTAGATACAGAATCAAAATGTTAGTTCACTCCTCAGGTTTATAGTCAATTAAAAAACAGTGCATAAAAACCACAATCAGGTACGATTGTGATCTGATGTTCTTTCACTTGCCGTACAGCAAGTAGGTGTCCCATTGGCTGCCAGAGTTGCAACCACTCACTCCAAACATGAAAAGGCCAGATGGGACATTCTTCATCTTTTTCTTCCAGCATATATTTAAAAAATGGAGTCCCAGGAGCCATAGAATATATTCAAATTTATGGGTATAAGTGCTTCTAAACTTTTAAAATATATCCCCAGTCTCATGAAGCCTGCAGACTTCACAATTCTGACTGAGCTGTTGCCCTAGGGCTTGATTCTGCTTCCACTCAATTTAGTGGAAAAACCTCAAATTAATGGGTAGAATCAAGCTCCTCAGATCACATGCCACTCCCTTTGAATTCAATGGCAAATCTCCCACTGACTTCAATAAGTAGCAGAGCCAGCCTCCATCATGACAGAGGGTCAGCTAGGCAAAATCTGAATGAGAGGCAATGCAATATCATATATGGGGTTGCGGCAATACAAAACCCCATGTGCCATGTCATAATGCCTAAAGTGGGAGCAATGCCCAGCCCTGAAGGACAAGAGCTGCTGCTGCCAGATAAGTGCAGCACAGGTTCACTCTCCAGATCTGTGTGAAAAATTGTTTTATACCTCCTGTCATAACTATAAAGGGAAGGGTAACAGCTGTACTGTAAAATCCCTCCTGGCCAGAGACTCCAAAATCCTTTTACCTGTAAAGGGTTAAGAAGCTTGGGTAACCTGGCTAACACCTGACCCAAAGAACCAATAAGGGGACAAGATACTTTCAAATCTTGGAGGGGGGGCTTTTGTTTTGTGTCCTTTGTTTAAGGGGTTGTTCGCTCTTGGGACTGAGAGGGACCAGACATCAATCCAGGTTCTCCCCATCTTTCTAAACAAGTCTCCCCTATTTCAAACTTGTAAGTAAAAAGCCAGGCAAGGCATCTTAGATTTACTTTGTTTTCTCAACTTGTAAATGTACCTTTTACCAGAGGGTTTATCTTTGTTTGCTGTACTTTGAACCTAAGACAGAGGGGGGTCCTCTGAGCTCTTTAAGTTTGATTACCCTGTAAAGTTATTTTCCATACTGATTTTACAGAGATGATTTTTACCTTTTTCTTTAATTAAAAGCCTTCTTTTTAAGAACCAGATTGATTTCTCCTTGTTTTAAGATCCAAGGGGGTTTGGATCTGTGTTCACCAGGGAATTGGTGAAAGGTTTCTCAAGGCTTCCCAGGGAGGGAATTCTTGAGATGGTGGCAGCGGACCAGAGCTAAGCTGGTAGATAAGCTTAGAAGTTTTCATGCAGGCCCCTACATTTGTACCCTAAGGTTCATAGTGGGGATACAGCCTTGACACCTCCTTTTGTCAATTGCATAATATGCTTGAAAAGGCATCACACATACAGCTAAAGGCCACCGGAGGCAGTCACATTCTCCTACCCCCATCAGCTCCACCAGTGACTTCGGGATTTATCCCCAGTGCTGCTTATAATGGGCTTGTCATGACACAAAGTACCTGCAGCTGCTACTTTTAATTGAAGGCAGGTTGTATATAAAAGAAAAGCTTCCCAGTTTCAAAACTTCTTCTGTATATAAAACTCAAAGTCATAAAATGGTTGGATTTAAAGTAATTGCAAGTTATTTTTCAATCAAGCAATTAGGTCCACTGGCTTCTGGAATAAAAATACCTATTACAGAAGAAATCATAGTTAACTCTAGGTAGCTCAGGGTATTGGGGAGATGTGGACCTATTCATGTCTAGGTCACAAATTCAAATGTGGTCCTCATTAACAGAAAGAAAGTTCAGTAACAAAGACATCAGTTCTTTAGCCAATGTGCAAAGAGTTGGGAACCTCATGCTCTTCATTGTATATAATAAACAGCAATGACAGCAGGCTGAACTTTTTCACAAGAGAAAATTGTGTTGAAAAGTGATCTTTCTTTAAAAAATGAAACTTTTCAAAAAATATTGTTTGTCAAAATTCAGTTTTTCATGGGATCTTCATGATAAGTTTTATTGAAACTCAAAATTGGTATTGACATTTTTAGTTTACTTGAAATTGTGTCTTCTTACTGGCAATGGAGTTTTGAGTAAATGAAAAGTTTATCCAAAAATATCATGGAAAATTGTTGCAGAAGATGGGGAAAAGCAACTCGGTAAATTTTTGTGAAATTGTTTTCCCTTTGTTATATTTTGACCAGCTCTAATAGTACTGCTGATAGTCTCAGCAATAATATATTGATGATGGCCATTGAAGTCACAGCAGGAATGAATTTGGCCCAAGGATTAAAAGGGGGATATAAACTGGACTACAAACATTCACCTAAGTGTTTCTCTCTCCATGTCCAGGGTACAGCAGATTGCCTCGCCAATGTGGAAAAGCTTGCCCTACTGATCATCATCCTGTACTAGTTCTACAGACTTTGGTTTCCAGAATATGAGATCTTTAAACAATATTATGTTCATTTGAAAATCTTCCACTAAGTACAAAATTTCCCAGTTGTTTTTATGAAAGATACCTGTTTAGTAATGGAACTAACATCTAGATTAAAATGTGGTAAATGTGTATTTTTCAATTTTACAGTCTGTTTGTCAGTTATATCAGGTTATTTTGAAGGCACACTATAAAATTCATATATGATGGGTTAACACTAACAATTGGACAGTTTCAGGGGGAAAAAGGGGGAAAAAACAATATAAAGAGCTTCAGCTCATAAATAATTTCTTAGGTTATTCTTAAAATTCAGAATGCCCAGGAAACTTGCCTGCCAACGTTCCCATAGCAGACTTTCTCCCACAGCCTCTTTTGAGATTAATATCATCTCCAAAGGGGCAATGGCAAAGACAATAATCTTCTGAACAAGACTGTCCTTCACCAAACTTTCCAACTCTCTAAAAGATTTTGTCATTATTTAGTATTAAAGAGGTAGTGGATATCCTCACTGTTGTTACAGGGATCCACTTGGTGCTACAGTGTCATAACAATGGCTTTCATCACCCTTGCCATATGCATTCTTTGGTATTTTCAACACTCTTTGGTAAAGTTGCTGATCCTGGGCAGAACAGTATAATCCTGGCCACATTGAAAACTATGTCAAAACTCCCACTGACTTCAGTGGGGTGGGATTTCAGCCAGGAACTCCATCAAAGCGCAGCATATAATACTTAATGTGATGTTCCATAGCT
>NW_020664409.1:20129665-20160848 GCF_002925995.2 Terrapene triunguis
CTCATCTGTATAATCATTTTGCTATAAATAAAATACTTTTATAAATATATTGATATGAGGCAGGGCAGAACACATTTCTCAGTGTAAAGTTGAAGGCTACTTAGCAAAACTGAAGAGAATAAATAGAGAAAATCTGAATGGAGGAGCATTCAATAGCTACAAGAACCTCTGCTTACTTTGATTATGATGAGAAGAGAAAGAATATTTTATCATAGATGAAAAAAAGGAAAATCTTATGTGCCTAGTTTGCAACAGTAAAAATAGAACATTATTCAGAAAGATATTATGTAACACTATATATACCCCATCTTGAAAAACTTTATCAAATATAGCCATAACATGTTAACTTATTATGAATAATCAACCATAGATCAAAAATAAGGAATAGATCAGGACATTCATATTTATCAAGGATATGCAATGTGGGATCAATTTTTAAACTTGGCACCTAGACACCCATTCCAGCCACTTTTAAATGCCCGAATCAACACTCTTGTTCCTAAAATGGGTATGTAGGGGTCAAATCCTGGCCCCATTGACATGGGCAAAGCACCCACTGACCCATTAATAGGACTAGGATTTCACCCTAGGTGGCTAAATATAGACTTAGATGCCTGACTTTAGGTGCCCTCACTTGAAAATTGGACTCCTTATGCAATAATTTAGAGCCTACGTCAATGGAACACATTATCTTTATAGGATCATAGTGTCCTGCTGCTTGATAAATATTCAGATGAATGTAAGCTTTTCCTTTAAAAAAATAAAATTGGTCTGTAACAATGCTTCTTTGAACTGATTTGTACTGAAGCACTAACTTAGGATATTTAACATTTTGTCTAATGGATGTCAGGATATTACAGTGATGGTTGCTCACTGTCCCATAAATAAATGGAGAACAGACTGAGTGTATGATTTACCCAACCCAAAAGAGGCCTATCTATAAAACTATCAATGGGAAATAATGTAAAAATTACCATAAAGGAAAAAAGCTTCAGGATAGTTTACTATTAACAACTCTGAAGGGCTCCACTTTGAAAATTTCAGAGGTGACCAAGACATGGATTTTGCATTCTACATAATTAAAAACAAGAAATAACTTTATAAATTTAGCACAGTACAGATGCCTCAGTAATTGAGCCTGGCTGTATTATTTGTTTCAGTCTTGCAGCTGGCTTCTGTCTCTTGATGAGACTATGAAAAAATCAGCAGGAAGTATGGCACTGTATAGTGTCTTGCAGGATACATGGTAGCTTTTAACTTCTGTTGAATCTTAACTCTACACCATGTGGCCAACACTACAGCTAGGGTTGTCATTTTGCAGCCAGCTGGGGCACAGTGACTTCAGCTGCTTATAAGTCACATAGCTCCATTGTGTCCACACAGGAGCTTTTCTGACAACACAACTAGAGCTGGTTAAAATTTTGTCAAAAAACGGGATTTCAACAACAACAAAAATTCGTGGAAAAACTTATTTTTGTCAGTGTTTGAGAAAATTGACATGAAAAACATTGACAATTTTTTTGAAATTTCTTTTTAAAAAGACGATTATTTCCCCCCTCTACAAAAAAAGTTTAAAAATAATAATTAAAAAAACAAAAAAATTGTGAAAAATTTTAAGGAAATTCAAAAATTTTAATTTCCCCCTCAATTTTTTCACGAAACATACACTTTTTTAGTCAGTTCTATACACCATTGTGGCAGAGTGCTTTCCATCCACACTTAGCAGGACATTTCAAGTGGGGTCCCACAGAGTTGTGTCATGGGTCCATTACTACTTAATATTTTCATTAACTATTGGATGATGGAATGGCAAGTATGCTTGTAAAACTTTTAGATGACACCAAGCAGGGAGAGGTTCCAAGCACTTTAGAGGACAAGATAAGAATTTAAAATGATCTTGATAAATTGGAGAAGTAGTCTGAAAATAAAATAAAATAAAATTAAATAAAGACAAGTGTAAATTACTGCACTTAAGGAAAGAAATAACAAATGCACAAATACAAGATGTATTGTAATACAAGCATTGTAGAGAGTTTGCAGGAGAGAGCTTGATTTTACTGCTTATGATAGCAGGGTGAGGAATGTCGTTCACACAGTAAAAATACTTTTCCTAACTACTGTGACACAGATCCTGAGACACAGATCCTGGGTGTAGCATGATTAAGTTTCACCACTTAACAGTGTGTGTGTGTGTGTGTGTGTGTGTTTGCGCAGACCCAATAACTGCGCAAACACACAGCGGTATTGCAGAAAAGGATCTGAAGGTTATAGTAGATCACAAATTGAATATGAGACAACAATGTGATGAAGTGGCAAAAAAAGGCAAATATCATTTTGGGGAGTGTTAACAGAAGTTATGTAACACACAGGAGGTAATTGCCCTGCTCTCTCTAGAGCTGGTGATGCCTCAGCTGGAGTACTGTGTCCAGTTTTGGGTGCCACATGTTCAGGAAGATGTGGAAAAATACAAGAGAGAAAAAAAAATGAAAACAGATTTAGAAAACCTAACATATAAGGAAAGGTTTAAAAAGGGGGCATGTTTAGTCTAGAGGAGAGAAGATTGGGTAGGGGGCTTCCGATATGTAAAAGGTTGTTATAAAAAGGACAGTGATCAATTGTTCTCCATGTCTACCAAGGGTAGGACAAATAGAAATCAGCCATGTCTAACCTGCCCAAGGCTTCCTCAAATTATTGACTATCGATCCTTGCCTTTCCTCCTACATATGTTTTATCATTTGCATTACAGTAATGCCTAGAGCAGTGGTTCTCAACCAGGAGTACCTGTATCCCTGGGGATACGCAGAGGTCTTCCAGTGGGTACAGCAACTCATCTAGATATTTGCATAGTTTTACAACAGGCTATATAAAAAGCACTAGCAAAGTCAGTACAAACTAAACTTTCATACAGACAAAATGAGAAAGTAGGCAATTGTTCAGTAACAGTGTACTGTGACACTTTTGTATTTTTATGTATGATTTTGTAAGCATGTAGTTTTTAAGTTTTAAGGTGGAACTTAGGGTACGCAAGATAAATTAGACTCTGAAAGAGGTACAGTAGACTGGAAACATTGAGAACCATTGGCCTAAAGGCCTTACTCTCAGTTGGGGCCTCATTGCACTAGGCCAGTGGGTCTCAAACTTTTTTACTGGCAGCCCCTTTCACACAGCAAGCCTCTGAGTGCGACCCCCCTACTAAATTAAACACACTTTTTAATTATTTAACACCATTATAAATGCTGGAGGCAAGTGGGGTTTGGGGTGGAGGTTGACAGCTCACGACCCTGCCAGGTAATAACCTCGTGACCCCCTGAGGGGTCCCGATCCCCAGTTTGAGAACCCCTGCACTAGGCTTTGTACATAGTAAGAGACCGTACCAGATCCAAAAAGCTTACAGTCTAAATAGACAAGACATATAAAGTGTAAGAGAAGAAACGGAGGTGAAATGACTTCACCGAGGTCACACAGTGGATCAGTGGCACAGTCAGGAGTAGACCCAGCTCGCCTGAGTGCTCTATCCACTGGACCATACTGCTTCTCAGTGCTGTTTTGTTTCCTGACTCCTCCTTTCTTAGCTTTCTTTCAGCCAGGTAAAATCTCTGTGAAAACCCTAGGCCTGCAGGACAAAGTCTGCTTATATAGAGGCACCTTCAGCACATGGGGGAAAAGCATTGTAGAGTGTTTGCAGGAGAGAGCTTGATTTTACTGGTTATGATAGCAGGGTGAGGGATACCACTTCACACAGCAAAAAAATTTGCTTAACTACTGTGACACAGATCCTTTAACAGGGGTGTTCCATGATTAAGATTCACCAATTAACAGTGTGCGTGCGCAGACCCATGCTAAGGGGTTTATCCTCATCTGATGGCAATTGATTTACTTCAATGAAGTTGCATTGTTTTATACCAGTGATACTCAGACCATAGTGGTCCAGGAGCTACATTAGCGATCAACATTACCCAAAAGACCCATAGTAGTGTGAATTCATTGTTTCATTTACTATGGTACTACATATTCATATTTAAATAGTATGACGGGGAAATATTTTATATATATTAGGGCTGTCGATTAATCACAGTTAACTCATGCGATTAACAAAAAAATTAACTGCGATTAAAAAATTAATCATGATTAATCGCACTCTTAAACAATAGAATACCAATTGAAATTTATTAAATATTTTGGATGTTTTTCCACATTTTCAAATATATTGATTTCTATTACAGCACAGAATACAAAGTGTACAGTGCTCACTTTATATTATTGTTTTTGATTACAAATATTTGCACTGTAAAAATGATAAACAAAAGAAATAGTATTTTTCAATTCACCTCATACAAGTACTGTAGTGCAATCTCTTTATCATGAAAGTGTAACTTACAAATGTAGATTTTGTTTTGTTATGTAACTGCACTCAAAAACAAAACAGTGTAAAACTTTAGAGCAGTGGTTCCCAAACTTGTTCCGCCGCTTGTGCGGGGAAAGCCCCTGGCGGGCCGGGCCAGTTTGTTTACCTGCCGCATCCACAGGTTCGGCCGATCGCGGCTCCCAGTGGCCGCGGTTCGCTGCTCCAGGTCAATGTGAGCTGCTGGACGCAGCAGGTAAACAAACCGGCCTGGCCCGCCAAGGACTTTCCCTGCACAAGCGGCGGAACAAGTTTGGGAACCACTGCTTTAGACCCTACAAGTCCACTCAGTCCTACTTCTTGTTCAGCCAATTGCTAAGATAAACAAATCTGTTTACATTTATGGGAGATACTGCTGCCTGCTTCTTATTTACAATGTCACCTGAAAGTGAGAACAGGCGTTGGCATGGCACTTTTGTAGCCGCAAGTTGCAAGGTATTTACGTGCCAGATATGCTAAACATTCGTATGCCCCTTCATGCTTTAGCCACCATTCCGGAGCAATTAATTAAATCATACAGTACTGCAAAGAGCTGCAGGAGACACATTAAAGAGCCACTTGTGGCTCTCCAGCCTCGGTCTGAGCATCATTGATTTACACCATCTGAGCATCTGCCCCATGTTTTTAAGTCAACCATCCCCCCCTAACCAGTCAGTGGCCAGTAGAAAAGTTGGTGTGGCCTTGAACTGAAAGCTTATAAGGTAATAGCATGCCAACTAGTGTGAATTACTATAAGAAAGTACCATATTTTGACTGTTTATATGCGAGTGATTTTTACTGCTTCTCTAAGATCTCTTTTGTATCAAAGCTTAATTTGTATATGATAATTTACTGCTACATTTCTTACTGTGATACTCCTAAGTGGATAGGCAATGCATTTGAAATGGTCGTTTTTATGTAAGAAAGTAACTTAATAAAGCATTATTTGCAACCGTTTAACATTCCTTTGTCAATCAAAACATATTTCACCCATGTCACTTTTGGATGGCATTAATTCACAGAGGAAACTTAGATGTTACACTCCAGTCTGTGACTCTCCTACACAGATTCAAAAGACAAAGGCTGCATTGTCTGCTTCTAAGGAAAAACTGCTGGAGGCACTTCTTTTGTGTTCCTAATGAACACCATATGAAAACAGTCATAGAACAACTCTTTACCCATATGCACTGGTTTATTAAGTCATGATATGTGGGCTGCCCTTCTTGGCATTCCTGGGTACATATGACAGTAGTGAGATAACAGTGGCCAATTTAGTTACAGGATATTTTTTGTCATGAAGCTACTGATATATTGCTTTGATTGGAATTTTTAACATGAAGTGTGTGAGAGAGCATACATCTATAGCTTAAAAGATCTATCAATCAGTGCAGAAATGTGAAAAGGGAATAATGTTTAGTTTCTCTAAATGTTATTAAATCAGTGTCATTCCTTCATTAAACTGGAAAGTTAGACTTTTTAAAATAACAAATATTGTTCCTTTGAATTTAAAGTTTCTTCTATGCAGGATGTGATAGGCTGTTCAGAGGGCCAGGGAGCCTACCAGTTAGTGCACCTCACCACCAGCCCCTTGTCTTTCTGTCAGGACAGTAGAGTGCCTGTTTCTTGATCCTAAACCAGCAAGTTTTGGCATGTCTGGGTCTTCACCCTTAAGGTTGTGAGCGGGACACAGGCCTCCCTCTCCACCACATACCAGCTCAGGGTCCTGTGGGAAGCAACACCAGCAGGGTCCTCCATGCAGAGAGTCTAAGTCCACTACTCTGAGCTACTTCCTACCGCCTCCAGATTGAGGTATGGCCCCTATTGTCCAAGTGGAAAAGTCCAAATAAGCAGAGTCCTGCAGGTTCTCAAACAGGGTGGTGGTTGGAAAAAACACTGCCTGTGGGCCTTACCCACTCTGTTGTCCCCTCTAAGGCTCAACCTTCTGCATGGCTTCCTGAAGGAGGACTCACCAATTCACCACCTTTGACTGGGCTTCTGAGCTCCTTCTAACCTGCTCCTCTACCTGGAGCATGCTTGGCAGGACTGGAGGGGCGGGGCTACATGGGCCCAATATTGCCTTTTAACTCCTTCGGGCCCAGTGTGAGGTTTATATAGCCTATCTCACAGGGGTAGGAAGAATGGTCAGGGCACTGAACTAGACTCTGGAGACCTTGGTTCACTTCCTGGTTCTACCACAGACTTCCTCCATGACCTGGTGCAAATCATACTGCTCAGTTCACCATCTATTAAATGGGGATAATGTTTCCCATTTCACAGGAGTGCTGGAAGGATAAAGTCAATTAATGACTGTGATGCCCTCAGATACCTTGCAGTGAGGAGGGTTATATAATAATACATAGGTGCTCTGTAGCACATTTTCTCCACAGACCTCAAAGATTTTACAAAAGAAGTTGGTATTGTTATCCCTATTTTACAGGTGGGGAAATGGAGGCATGGGAAGGACAGTAACTTGCACAAGATCATCCAGCAGGCCAGTGGAAAAGTTAGGAATTGAATTCAGATTTCTTGAGTCCCAGCCTAGTGCCCCATCCACTAGGTATAAGTACCTAGAGAGACATGCTTGATAATAAAGATGTGTAAAAGGAAATTTGGGCCTTAATACAAAATAGATAAAACCCTTACATGAACTATTATGGTATAATGTCAATATAAAAGTGTATCTATTTACTATATAATCTAATCGAAGGACATTTTTTCTAGCTATATATAAACTCCGGGCTAGATAATCACTTTGCAATTTAGTCTAGGGTAAGGAGCAGTGCATTACTGTATTGCCTCTGGAGCAGGCCAGGAGAGAGATTGTGATTTCTTGAGTCACAATCTCCGTCCTGGTCTCCTGCTACTTTGGGGAGGGAATAAACCCTGGCAAGTCTATATCTGTAACATCCAGTCCCCAATGCATTGGCATAATTATATAAGAAATCAAAGTTCTGTTGCCTCCCATCTTCTTGTGAAAGGGGTGTTGGACACAGTGGCTGGCCCTATAGAGGAGGTCACTTATCTTTTAGAAGTAGAATACAATTACAGATAGAATCATATTTGGAAACACATCCTAATTTTTTTAAATTCCTAATCCATTTTTATTTCTTCCAAAGATGCTAGTCTTCCTGTGAAGGTAACTCAAGTTTAATCCATGTGTTCTAATGACAGAAACTATGTTTCATAATAAAACCCTTTTCTGGAGGAATGGGGTAAACCATAGAGGTTTTCCATCCAGTAAAAATGTCTCCCTACTAAATCTTAGTATAGAAAGAACAACTGACAACACAGGAGTGACAGCTTGGACAAAAGCAATAGTATAGAAAATGACTTTCTGAACATCAATTTGCCATCTTGTGTTTGAAAGTTTCAGAAGGTCTAATCACCATCAGATTGACATTACCATGCTTGCTGTTAAAGATATATAGCTTTCAATCAGTGAAGAATGGGCTGCAGGAAACTAGCATCAAAAGCCAGTGAAGTGATGATTTATTTATGTGCAACCCATGATATGACTATGACTGACATGAGAATATGACTTGCACAGCTGAGAGGGGTGTTCTGAAGAAATATTGCAACAGTTTGAAAAATGAGTGCTTGCTACTGAAAACATTATAGTAAAATAGATAATAAATCTCTCTGAAGGTGACAGTTCAACAGTTCAACTCCACGAGGTCACAGGTCAGTGACAGCTTTCAATGTCATCATGGATTTTTCCTATAAAAGGCTTGATAATTAAACAAAGCACTGGTGAAATAGTTAGTGTTATGCTAACTTGACAGTACTTTAAGTTTAAATATTTAAACTTTCAGTGTCAGATTCTCTTTGCTTCAATGTGAAGCAAGAATATAATCTATTTACGTTGTCAGAGGAACATTAGCAAAAGAACTGTTATGTGAGCAGTTATTTAAAGTCATGCTTCTTCCAACTTAAATCTTACCCTGTTCTGTCTGTTTAATATGGTCACTAATAGCATGACATCCTGCACTCATACCACTTCAGGCTGTTACATTATCAGATCTTGTCAGATAGTAGAAAAAGCTTAGCAGCATCAGCTTCAAGTCTGAAATATCTTAACTCTTTGGAACCACAGGGTCAAATACAGGATATGGTCCACTCAGCCTTTTATCCTTTTTGGGTAGATAAGGCTAGAATCTGCATTCCTGGGCCAAATTCCTTTATACTATAAAGCTACATCCTTCTGTAGCCTATAAACTTATGCTGCCCTATTCAGGGATTCTTGGGGACTGGTTCAGCCCTAAGGGCTGCCCTAAGTGCAAGAGCGCTGCTGTTAATATATTCTACATTTTGGTGCAGAAACTGCCTCTGACTCACCCCAGCCCCACTCCTGTGTTACCCCAAAGGGAGTAAGGTAATGCTTCAGAGAGAAAATACTCGAGAAATGGTAGGGGAAAAGATAGAAAAGGAAAACCCCTTTTCTCAGAAGCGCAGACTCAGCTCCCTTCCGTGTCTGTTACCAGTGGATTTAGCTTACAGTAAGGGTGTCCCTCCCCGCCCACGTGATGTAATAAAAAAGAAAAGAAAAGGTAATATGGTGCAAACAAAGGTAAGTGTATTAAGGGTAAAGGTACAGAAAACTGGAGAAAATGGAGGGGGGAAGAAACACAAACGTAACTGTACAGTGATTCAGTGACTGGCTCTAGGAGCTTGAAGCTCAGACCCACAAAACCTCCCTTGGCACTTAAAAAAAAAATGAAACCCCAATACAGAAACCTTTCCTACGATTTAGGCGCAGTGGACATTATGCAAGGACGCAAGGCCCAGGACCTTGTATTCTCCGGCTAATTTGAAGCCTTCGAGGACCACCGCTGGGGAGTCCCGACAACTGCTGGATTTCGTTGCAGGCGGGGAGACCTTCTGGGCTGATGGACACCAGGACTCTCCACAGGTAAAATGGATTCGGTTCGCTGTGGCGGGGACAGTGATGACAGGCCTCTCCTTCCTCAACCTTGCTGCAGGATAGATGGTACTCTCCTCTCTAGCTCTGGAGAGTTGGGCAGACCCAACCGTGCACGCGCTGCCACTGGAATGGGCAGCCCCGAGTTGAGCAAGATCTTATCTAATCTCTAAGGCGGGAAAAGTTTGGAGGAAATAGAATGTTAGGGATTGGCTCTGGCGGGAAAAGCTGGTTCAGTCCGGTTTGACACAGAGGACTCCAGTGTCTAAACTGTAAACAAGTTTGCTTACAAAAAGAGTCCAAGGGTCATAGTTTGTATACTCCATATTAAATTTTATTTAAGCCAGTGATTTACTTAACATTACTTTAAAAATACATTATTAAAATACCTAATTGAATATATTAAACACCAACATTTTTTTACCTAACACCTGGATGGGGGCCTTCTGCAATGATGGTATGTAGTCAGCAGAGTGGACTCCCCTGATCCTGCATGGGGCCTTCTGTACCAGGCGTATTCCCCAGAATGGGGACCTCATGCATTAGTGACATTTCCCAGAAGGGGCTTCCGTAGAGGAGTGAATTCCCCTGCTTGTGCAATGAAAAACTCTCACTGAAGTTAGTGGGAGTTCTGGGTGCACAGGGAATGCAAGATTGGCCCCAAAACAAGTCATGCCATGCAGTTCACTGTGTGGAAGTCTTTTGGGAGAGAACCTCGAATCCAAGGTCCCCTTCAATTTGTGTGGACATGGAGATCTCTCAGCACTTTTAGTATAAGTAGAGGTTTGCCATGGTACTTTGGTCAACATTTCTTCTTTCATCTCACTGTATTGCAGAGGCTTGCAAGTTTCTGCCCTCCATGGCAGAGGTGGATACATTTCAGTGGTGTTTTACATATATAGTTGGGAAGTGCTAAACACATGTAAAATGTTAGTCTTGATAAATCAATACTTGGATGGGATTCAGCCGAGAAGAACCCTGATGTTATAGGAAGCTATGTTAGTGATTATAAGGGGCTGATCCTGAGAGGTGTAAGTTCAACAGGAGTTGTGAGTGCTCAAAATCAAGCCCTTAGTTGGTAGCACTCTTCCTCCTTATGAGTGATATCCTTAGGGTAGGGCCAGATCCTCTGTTATGAGCCAGATACACACATAGCCCAAGTTTATGAGGGGGTTGTGGGGGACAGCGTCAGAAAGTTCATCTTTTCACTTGGTGCTAGTCCAGTCCCCATAGGAAAGATAGACAAACCTCCAGTCCCTTACTTCTCCTGTCTGTTCTTATGGTAGTGAGGACCTTAAGAAAGTACAGGGGCTCACTGGTGGACCATGGATCATAATTTGAGAACCACTCATTTAATCTAGTTATTTTTAAATTAACATTTTATTGAAGGTTAACATAATTAAAATGTTCACTATTTCTGGGTTAACACTCTTATCTCCTCCGAACATTACACCACAGTTAATTATGTTAACCTACAATAAAATGCAAGCAGCATCACAGGGTAGCTACCCTAAGTTCAAACCTGCCCAGACCATGTGGATACATACCTGGGTGGTTAGCCCATGCCACTGCCCATGCTACTGCGGCTACACTGTTGAGCTAGCACAAGTATGTCTACTCGAGCTGGGAATACCTCGGCTTCAAGCGTAGAAGTAGCCTCAAAGTGCTATTGAGAATGCAAACAGCATAGGAAGAGAGGTAGGCTTTTGGTCAACCAGATGGAAATGAAAAACTATAACAAAGACTAGTGTCAAATCATGAGACATTTTCTTTAGATTCCAGCTAGGGCTGGGTAGGAAATGGCTGTCCCATTCCACAAATATCTTTGAGAAGTTCCTCCCAAATCAGGATGGAAAAAAAAATCAATCTTGAAAAATTTTGTGACTCAAAATTTCAAAACAAAATCCAGTTCAAGTCAATCAGAACATTTTGTATTGATTTTGACCATTTAAAAAAAATCACTATAATTAACTTCAATTTCTAAACAAAAAGTTGTTTGGAGACAGAAAACCTGATTATTTTTATTTTAAAAATGTTTGAAACTTTTTTCAAATTTTGTTTCAATCAAAAAATTTCACAAAAAATGACCCTTTCCCATTAGAGTTTTGGTTTCAGCAAATTGGCATTTTCCAACAGTTCACTGTCTAGAGTGGCTCACAACTGTGAGTGCCTCTTTCAGGGAAGACTGACAAAAAACATGGGCAGACACCCCAAACTAATGGTATATTCTATTATTAGATTTCACTAAGCCAGTAACAAATGTGAACTCCTGACTCACTATACCAGTCTTACCATGGAGTTACAGACAGTCCCCTGACAAACTGAACTTTCTGATAAAAGGTTATTTAACCTAAAATCACACCACATCAGGTTTCTCTCAGTCCCAAGAGACCAGTCACTTACCCCAAATCAATTGGTATTCTAGATCTTACCCCAAAGACAACACTGGCTGCCAATTCTATAGCAAACTAACTATAGGTTTATTAGCTAAAAAAAAAAAAAAAAAAAAAAAAAAAAAAGAATGAGAGTTAAGAGGTTAAAGCAGATAAAATATAGCAGGTGAGTTTGTAAGTCCAAAATGGTGGTAGTTTCCCAAAAGTCTTTTCAGGGCTACCCAGAATAACTCTGGGCATGTCCATCATCTTATTCAGTGATTCTACCCTGTTAGAATCCAAACAGTCCAGATATAAAGGATCTTCCTTTGAATCAGTACTTATATCTTCTTCTCCAGACAACGGATAAGTGTTTGTACCCACACAATGGCCAATTGCTTTGAATTTAGCACCCTTCTTCATTTGCATTTGATTAGTTATTTAGTCATAGGGATATACATAATGTAAATGCTTGCCATTATATTATAATAGGAATAGATAAGTGAAAACAATACAAGTACATTCCAATAGTTTTCATCAAGTTCTAGCACCTGAATACACTGTTAAATAACCCTAGATCAAAGTGTGTTAATGTAATTATCAGGAATGCATAATATAAATAATGTAATAGTAAAGAACAGGATATTGATAGGTAAAAACAATAGAATTAACATCTCCTTTGATCTCTATCAACACACAAGTGAATTGGCCTGAATATATACTAATACATTGCCCAGTTTGGAGAGAACCTGTGCTGATTTATAATTTGGTATGGAAATAGTGTGAAATTAATTGATTTCCCCCCACAGTTTCTGATGGTTTTTGATCATAATTCTTTTTCTGATCACAATGTTCCCTTCTGTTCACCAGAATAATCCCTCTAGCCTTCAAATATATGAATCTATAAACTTTAGCTGGTCACCCAAGGTTTGCTTTGAATTTCAGGGTTCAAAAGCAAAATTCAAAAAGGGCAAACTCAACAAGAATTAAAAATCTTTTCATAAAATCTGTGAATCAAAAACACCAAGTTCTACTAGCTCTAGTCTCTAGTCCAGTCTCATTTCATGCTTCTCCTGGTGTGCAATCCAGATCTTAACCCAATAATAAAATAAAAATTGTACCCACCCAGTAAACCAACACTGAATTACATTTCCCCATGACATAAAATATATGAAAAGGGCTAGATTTTCATTCTCTTGTGGTGTGTTGTTTTTAGTTTTATCCTGTAGCTGATCAGACTTTTATAGTTTGTAGAAGTTGCATTCTTAACTTTCAGTCTCTGGAAAAAAAAAATCCACAGGAATTTCCTAGGACAATTTGATTAGTTTTCATCTTCACTGGGAGGGACAGTGTCAAGCTGGGTATCGCTCTGCATAGAGCTGATCTTGGTCATAATTTGCACAAATATAATCAAGTTTTGAGAAAATTAGTCATAGAATAAACAAAGCAATAAAGCATCAAGTGTTCTCCTTGCCACGGTAGTTTAACAATAGTCTCACTTTATGTGTGGGTCTTTTGTTTCTGGATCTGGGAACAGCATATGGGCAATTCCCCTAACCCTCAGAGGTCAGATTCCTTTATATCTGACCTCCACATTACAAATAGCAAACAAAGCCACTTGTGAGCTTTCTCTGTTTATTATTGTTATTCATGCAAATCCTTGAATGGTACTATTTAGGACAGTCATTGTTTAACCTAAGCTATAGTTCATGGCAAATGTATGGAAATAGACAATATATTGAGAGACTAAAACAAAATGTAAAGATAACAACAACATAATATGTAATAGAACTTTATTACAAATTTCTCCATGATATATTTAGTTATGGTAAGCAAAGAAAGCTTATAAATATTATACCAAAATGTATCATGTTCCCAGTTCAATGCCTATAGACATTGTGGACTCATTTTCATTTCTTTTTGTGTTTTCTCTTTCTTTGCTATTTTTGAAGTGGGGGGAAAAAATCACACCACAAATATAATAGCGAATATATATGGTATATGGAACAGGTATTACAGACAATGTAATAATGACAATGCTTTTGTACAGCAGAATGTAACTTACAAAGGAAGGCTAAGGTTAGCTCAAATTGTTACAAGAGGAAAAATAAAGAATAGTCATTATTGTCAATAAGAATCAAAGGACAATAAATTCTGAGGCCCAATAACATTAATGTTAGATACAGTGTAAAAAATGAGCGGTGCCCAAAATTGCAGACAATTGTAAGGTTTTGCCTTGGTTTATCAGTGTGGAAAAGGGATCAGTGTGGTGAGTTTCTCCATAGCAAGAATATCTCAGAAGCTGTTGAACCAAGTATCTGTGGAGGGAACATGAGGGTCATACTACTGAGAACAAAGCTATGGAAAGGTAAGCAGCAAAGAAAAGCAAATAAAGGAGGGGATCCAATTTATTAGTGTAATCAGAGTTACCAAGCCCCAGAAAGGCAATGGGCATACTAAATTGCATAGAAAACTCCAGAATCCAAGTGTGTGTGTATTTGTAAACATTTCCAGAAAGATTCATTCTAGTTTGCAGTCCCACCAGAGATGTTTAAAGGATCCTATGGAATGATTGGATTGCCAGCATAGATCAGATTCGGTGTGGTACATTCTATAATATGATTGTGTGGTATCTAATGCAAAGTTTGTCATGTCAGGAGTCTTCGGAAGGCTCATGATGTACTGAGCATTGTTATGGTAATGTTATAGGTTGTAATTTCATGTATATAATTATGAGGCTGAAAATGTGTCAGAGACTCCCCTTGGGATAACAAACCTGGTGCATATCAATTTCTTTGTTAAATTAACAAACTCATATAAACTTGCAGTGTCCAGCAGGCATAACTGGACACTGTAAGATGGAGGTTCCTAGGGTTGTGTCTGGGACCAGAGATATTGGCTAGTGTCATTCAGTTGCACAATCCAAGGAGCAGCTTACATGCCAAAGGCTGTGCGTGAACAGCCCAGGAGTGGGGGTTCTCACAGCAGAGCAGGATAAAGCTGGCTCACAGAGTAAAGGATTGGAATGACCTAGCAGATCACTAGTCCAGATAACACCAGAGGAGAATGTCACATGTCCCCTGAAAATTGGTCCCCTTCAAGTTGTATCAAAATGGAGGCACCCAAAACACTAGTCACTTTTGAAAATGTAGTCCTAAAATAATAACATATTTAAACACGCCAAGTTGATCCAGTTAAAGGCAAAATCAAGAGTACTGGGAATTTAGGATTCAGTATTCTTTCTTGTTGATGATAACAAAGTGGACTGCACAAATTGGAGGTAGAGAATGTAAAGAACAATCCTACAGTAGCCAAGAGATGGACTATGTGATCTGAAAAGTTTGTAACTTAAATGATTCTATATGACTCATCGCTTGTTTACAAAATGGGTTTGCCTTGTGTAAATCTGACGTTAGGTGATATAACTGCTTTAGGTTCTTTTCAAATAATGGTATTTAAGCCAGGCTTATTTATAACAACAATTGTCCCCTGGAACTAGATCTTCTTGTAAGGGCACTTACAGAATATTATTCTTTTACAGAAAGTATTTCATTAATAGGGAGTGGGGGAAATCCAGCAATTAATGATAAACTACTATGTATGTGGAGAATGCAAACTTTGACACACATGTGACAAAATACCTAGGTAGGAATTATTATTCATTGTTATGGCTAAGACAATGAGTTTATGAATTTATTCATAAATTTAGGTTCATCTCAGTATCTCAATGTTGAGCTTATTTTTAGAATGGGACACAAACTCTATTAGATGTCTGCAAATTAAATTTTAAAAATAAGAAGATGGCTTCGTCAAACTTGGCTAGAAAGTTTGCTTCCATCCATTCTTCCATGTAGAGACTGCCCTATAGAGCAATCCTATCCTTAAAATTGGTGTAAAAACCTTGATGTGGAGAGATTGGATGGACAGAGGAATCTTGACTGTGTTACAGCTAATTGACAATGATAAATTTAAACCATTTGTAGATCTTCAGCAACAATTTGGCTTGCCCTGCTCCAGATCATGGAAATATCTTCAGATAAAGCATTTACTTATGAATGTATTTGGACCAGATGCATTGGGAGCTCCAGAACTTTTATTATTTTGGAGGAAACTTTTTGGATTTTCTCGGCCAGCAGTATCCTTTTATGATTTTCTGGCCCAAAAACTCTGCCAAAGATTGATAATTTGAGAGTTGCTTGGAGCAGAGATTTAGATACAGACGGTAACTGTCTCCCGTTCAATGAAATACAATTGTCTCTAATGTTGAAAGGCAACTATAGACTGAGACTATGGCTTATTCACCAAAAGACACTGGTCCCCACATAGACTAATGGCAATGGGCCTCATAAATGCTGAGCATGGTTAGATATATAACTCCCTTGGTGCTACATTAGCTCATATGTTTTGAGAGTGCCCCTGTATCAAGAATTTCTGGTCTGAGGTGGGTCAAAGGACCAATTTATATTGGATGTTAAGTTGGAGCCCTCCCCCTTAAGTTTCTTTCTTCGATATATTCCTGATACCTGGAGGTTACCTGATAAGGCAGTGTGTTTCCAATGCACAGCTTTGGTAGCTAAAAAATTAATTCTGCAAAAATGGAAAAGTTGATCCCCAGTAAATATTGAGGTTTGGCTCAGTGACATGGCTGACCTTGCAGCTAACAAACAAGTGGCATTCCACAGAAAGGGAATGCCCAAAAAATTCAAAACAAGTTGGGATGACTTTTTCAAGGTCCTCTCCTCCCTTTATCCTAACTCTCTTTATTTAATTTGTGTATTATGATGAATCTGGTATTTTGGTATATTTGTTGTGTTTGGAAAAAATACTACAACATTATAAATAATAAAAAAAGAAGATAGTGCATGGAGATCCTTAATCTATAACAATGAAGATAAACTTCTTTCCCCCTTTTTTCTGCTTCTCAGCTTTATTTCCTTTTCGGGAAAGGCATAAGGGAATTACTATATATTTAATATATATGAAGAGAAGTAATAGGCTCACCACTGTTAAGGGTGCAACTAAGTTACATTATAAGTCCTGCTTTTAGCTCCTCTGTACCTTTGGCTTGGAAAATTTATTTGGACTGAAAATGGCCAGGTTTATCCTTAAGGCAAAAGAGCATTCTGCTATATAATCTAAATCAGCAAGGTCAAACTCTTTCTGAGTTACAGGTCACTAGGAATTTGACATTTATCTAATGTGTCCTTGTTTTTGTTCTAGTCCCAAAACAGCTATAGCTATTTGAGAGATTGTATGAATTCTGAGTGTATCTAAATATAGATCTACCTTCTCTTAGCTCCCATTTCCTTACTTGCAAATGTTTACTTTGGGCCAGACACTTGGCTGGTGTAAATTAGTTAGTTCAATTGACTTCAATGATGAATGGGGATGGACTTAAGTACTTGCTTAAAGTTATGCACATGTTTTAATGCTTTGCTGAATTGGAGTCTAAATCTACAAAACATTCTGGCCCTATTGACTTCAACAGAGCTATGTCACTTTGCCCCAGCTAAAGATCTGGTCCTTTTATTTAAAACTGTAGTGCTCCTTGGTATGTAAATACAGTTGCAACCTTAATTTGAAATTAAAAGTTTTGTCTCTTTTATCTGATATTTTATGTGAATATTTTGGATTACATTATACTTTACTGTTTTATGCCTGTAATGCTATAGCCAACCTAAAACCTTATAGAACCTATAAAAGCACTCATATCCAGCAATCCGGAGTACCTTACGTTATCTTTCCATGTCTGCAAAATCTTACAAGGAATTCTTTCCATGCCATCTGCCAGCACTAAGCACTGAAGTGTACTCCACCACCTTGAGATACTGCATTAGTCACTGAAACTCTTCTGACTCACTGTTGAGCCAAATTAGCTGAAATATCAATACCTTTTCTTCCCAATACTAGTTTTATCCAAACATTTAATGGTGTTTACTTTATCTAGGACAAAGCCTCTTTTTGAAGTTCTGAACCATTTTCTCTCACAAGGAAGCTTTATTAATATAAGTTTACAGGCAAAATGCTGTGCCTACATTTTTGTCTGACTCATCTATTATCACAGACTGAGAGACTTTTTTACATCTAGAATCTACTAAAACTTCAAAATGTTTTAGAATCTTTCAAAGCAAGAATTTTGCATTCCTAGCAGCTCATCTTAAACATGGTAATGGAAAAAAAAATTACAGCTACATTAGCATTCTGTGTCATGAAAAACTGCTAAAATAAGATTTATCATACCAGATCAAAGCATTGGTTCAACATCCTGTCTAAGCCCAATCATCTGCTTCCAGCCATAGCCAATACGTGATGCTTCATATGAAAGTGAACCCTTCTACTCCCTAAGACAGAGTTCATTGTGAGGTACTGTACATAGTGTTGACAGTTTGGGAGACACAACTGCATCCTAACCTGTACAAGAAATCATCTGAGTCCCTATGCTGCTCTAACTCATGTGAGGCTGGGTTGGAGCATAATCAGGGATCTGTAACTATGTCTCTAACATCCTCCATTACCTCCTTTACACTGGATGGAATAATCAGACTGAGGCAGTGATTGGGTCTTCTAAGCCCTATTAAACCAATGAGTTCTATTAAAATAGCTCCTCAAGTCTTAGAAGTGGACAGAGCTTTTGACAAGGCACTTATGTGTGTGCCTGTGTGCACGTGCACACACAGTAGCCCAAGGCCTTTATTTTGTTTATTTGCTAATTGAAAAATGTCTTTTGTTTTCTCTTTGTATAACCCCCCCCCAAAAAAACACCTTGGAAACAAAGCCTGGGAACAAAATCTTTTGTAGGAAAGGACTTTTTTATTGCTGTTGGACTGGGTTAGCCCACTATTCTATCTTAGAAGATAATATTACATTATATTAACAATGAATAATTCCTGATGAAATATTAAAGTGACAGTGCATTCTTGGAGTTCCATGGACTTCATTCATAAACTACTCGAGCTCTACTTTCATGGCTTATGGTGTCAGTGGAATTTCTTTAGCAGTGAATTATCTCTCTGGTATTCTGAAAGGACTTTATGTATTACTGTATATTTCACTGTAATATATCATAGAATCCCCTAGCAGCAGTATAGTTAAGGTTTTCTTGGTGTTTTCTTAGTAAGTTCCATTTTCTGAAACAGGTAATTTGCCCAAAACCAAAATGTAACACGATCAGGTTTATCATACAAGGTCTCAGATCTGGAGACCATTTAAAATAAATTGCACAATAATGCTTAGGTCATTTTTGACTTGGTCTGTTTAAGTAAAATATAAAATGGAAATGTGTTGGGATTAGATAGTATGAAAGACTTGATTAATATTTTCTCACCATATTTTGAGTCTTTACATCTTTTGAAGGACAGTTCACTCTTTAGGTGAAATTCATCCCTATGCAAACAGCCAGGACAAAGCCTATATGCCACTTGGGTCCAGCCTAGGTTCTCAAAATAGGGTTTCAATGGGACTAAAGCAATATAGAGATCTTATGTTGGCTTTATGCATCAGGGTGAATTTAATCGCTGGGGTGAAATCCTGGCCCTAGTGAAGACAATGGCAAAAAACTCTCATTGACTTTAATAGGGACAAGTTTTCATTCTTTATATGTAATTGATAACTGGGCAACCAGGTGTAATTTTATGTGTTACAGTTTAAAAAAATATATTGATAAAATGAAGACAGTTAACAGAAGGGCTACTAAGAAGATAAACAGCTTGAAGGAATTGATATATGAGGGAAGATTAATAGAAATGAATATGTATAGCTTGCATTAGGAAAAGGAGGATGAGATGGATGGCATGTTATCAGTCTATAAATATGTGAAGGTTGTAAAAATCAAGGAGGGGGAGGAATTGTTCATAAGGATGTCAGGAGGAAAAATGTAGGCATATGAAATGGTATACATAAAAAAAGATTAGTCATCAGAAAAAAATGTTTCAAGTAAAAACATTTAGAATATAGAATAATTGCATGAGGTCCAAAGTGAACAATCAGAAACAGTTAAAATAGGCCAAATAAAACCCTTATAAATATTCAGTGGGGACATTCTTATCCCTGTAGTAAAGGTGAACTAGAAGACTCTCAGTCTTTTACACCTCTACTATCTAGCCTGAGATTTTTAAAAACTAATCTTAATTGCAACTAGGCATCCAGATCCCTTAGGTGGTTATGAAAAGTTTAATCCCTAATCCGTGATTCTGCGTACAATAGATCTCACAAAAAGATATGCTGAAAGTGTTCTGATGATCTAAAGGATGGTCTTTATCGTCCCTTTGGCTAGTCATACAGTTCCAGCATTTTGTGTTCTATTTTCTCTTAGATAGCAGGTTTAGCAATGCAAGCAGGTCCATTAAGCTTTCTTTTACACATTTCTGTAAGGGACAGGCAGGATATCAATACTATTCCATCTGACTGCCCATTGGATAGTGTGAGCAGTGCCCATCTTTGTAGGTGTGAGCAGTGTGCTTTTACAGCAAAGACTATGTTGACTCTGGCACACATACTCAAGTACTGGATCATGTACATGCTCATCATATTTGTGCCAAGAGTCCACATATGCTGTGCTGGAAACAGGTATAGTGCCGGTATAAGCTTGCGGACTCACCCCCTGCTGGTCTCTGTCAGGAATTAGCTCATCCAGCTTCCGGAGCACCCTCTGCAGGCCACTGATCTGCCTTACCGCTGCAGCTTGGCCCCCCATGTCCCTCCCTGGACTCCGGTGTCCCTTTAGCTGGGGTGCTGCCCCCTGGCAGTACACACCCCCAGTCTCAGGGTCTTCCCACCCAGGGGAACCCTCACCCCCTATCCCCACCTTGCCTCAGTGTAAGGTTACTGCCAGTCAGCAACTAGCCCCCGTTCCCTGGGGCAGACTGCAGTGTATGCCACTCATCACTGGTAAGGGGGGTTTGGACCCGCTGCTTTTCTCTGCAACCCAGTACCTCTATGGGGCCTTGGACAAGGCCCTGCAGCCTGGGGAGTTGCCAGCCTGGAGCCCCCCAGCCCCTCTGGCCTTTCCCTAGCCTTGCCTCACTCTAGGCACCCTGAGCTTCCCAGCAGCCAGGCCCCTCTCTCTCTGAAGGCAGAGAGAGACTGACTGGGTTCCTGGCTCGCAGCCTCTTATAGGGGCCAGCTGGGCTTTGTTTGGGGCGTGGCCACAGCTCTGCCTGCTTCCCCCAGTCAGCCCAGTGGCCACTTTCTCCTGCCACAGCCCTTTCCTAGGGTTGTTTAAGCCCCGCTACAGCCAGGTACACATATATACCCACATATATCTACCCATATACCCGCTGTTGTTTTACAACATTAGCACAGGGGTGGTATCCCACAGTTCTGTGCATCGCAGGGAGATACTCTAGGAACCACTTTGCTGTGTGTTGTTGGTACTGTCCCCTGCCTTCACACCTTTACCAATGGTAGTTCCTGTCATGTCGCCCCTCACTGTTATTCCCTGCAAAACGGGATGGAAGATATGGAGCAATGGGATGATGATCTGATTCTGTTTCTGCTTCTTATTGCAGGACAAATGGTTATGCAGTGGAATAGGGGATTTGTGAGGTGCTGGATGGAATTTGGGCAGAATTTTCTGACATGTAGAAGACATCTGACCTTGAGGATCAAAAACAATTCATTCAGCTACCATGGTACAGATATCGTGAATGCCAGTATTGCCATGGTATGGCCTTGGGTGGACCATCGCTTGTCGTGCAGAAGAACCAGCATTGTGTGATGGGACCACATTGTTTTGGAAACCTGGGATGACCAGCAGTGACTTCAGAACTTCCAAATGAAGAAACAGACCTTCATGGAGCTTTGTGAGAAGCTTGCATCAATCATCCAGTGCCAGAACACTTAATTCAGGGGAGCCATACCAGTTCAGAAGTTGCTATTGCCATGTGGAGGCTGGCTACACCAGACAGTTATAGGTCTGTTACAAATCACTTTGGTGTTGGAAAGTCCACTGTCAGGGTTGTGGTTGTGGCAGTTTGTGAGGCAATTAACAGCGTGATTTATACACAGGTGGCTGCCATATGAAAAGTTTCAGAAATAATAGCTAGAATTCAGAGGATGGGGTTTCAAAACTGTGCAGGAGTCGTTGATGGTACCTGTGATAAATGAAGGGGGGAGTAGCTTTCTTTTGTGGACACCCAGCCAGCTAGTTAGCTATAAAGTCCCTCTTGGTGGCTGTTCTCTACTTGCTTTACCTATAAAGGGTTAACAAAGTTCCCCAGGCAAAGGAAAAGGAGTTGGTACCTGACCAAAAGAGCCAATGGGAGGGTTAAAACTTTTTAAAATGGGGGGAAAAAACTTCCCTTTCTTTGTGTGTTGTGTCTCTCCAGGAAAGAGGGGAACGGAGGGCAGTAGGAATGCTGTGTAAGGCTTGAACCAAGTATAAAAATTCATCTTCCATACCTAGAAGAAATTATTGGACAGGGCATGTTTAAATAGACATGATTAGGTTTATTTTTTTTCATGTCAAGGCTGAATCCCCACTCGGTCACTTTGAGGACAGAAGGTAGGGGCCTGCAAGGATTCTAAAAATTAATACTTGCCACTCCAGGCTTGTATTACACTCCCAAGGTTACAGCTTCTCTCTGACCTTGGCTTGGTAAACACTGCCAACACCCAAATGCAAAAAAACCCCTTTGAACCCAGGAAGGATCACTTGGGAATTCCTCCCTGTGGGGTACCCTCAAGCCCTTTCCCCCCCCCCCGGAAAAAGCTGAGAAAGAAAACAAAGGAAATTAGCTGTGGCTACCAGCTAATCAACCAACATGCACAAACCTCTTAGGACATCAAAAATCCAATCCTGTTCTTAAAAAAGGTAAATTTTATTAAAAACAAAAGGAAAAAAATACATCTGGAACTCAGGCTTTTTGCTAGATCTTAAAAGAAGCAATTACAAAAATTAAGCACCCAAAATAGCTTTCTTGGGGGTTCAGCTTAAAGGTTACAAGCAAACAAAAGCATCTGGGGTTAGCACAGAGAAGATCCACAAGCCAAAATTAAAAAAAATAAACCTAATCGCATCTATTTAAACATGCCCTGTCCAATAATTTCTAGATGCTGAGAGGGATGGGCCTGGCTGCTGGGAGCTGAGCAGGGTACCTAAAGTGGAATAGGGCTGGGTAAAGGCCAGAGGAGCTGGGGAGCTCCGGCCTGGAAAACCCCCAGGCTGCAGGCCTTGTTAAAGGCCAAGAAGGGTACTGGGGTTGCAACAGGGCAGCCCAAGGGTAGGCAGAGGCAGCAGGTCCAAACCCTCCTTGCCAATGATGAGTGGCAATTATATTGCAGTCCACCCCAGTGAGTGGGGGCTAGATGGTGACTGGCAGTAGCCCAAGACTGAGGCAAGGTGGGGATAGGGGGTTGGGGGTTCCCCGGGGAGGGGAGACTCAGCGAGACTGCGGGGTACTGCATGGGGCGGAACCCTGAGGTAAGGGGCACCGGGATCCGTGAGAGACACCGGGGCCAGCGGCAAGTGGGGACACTGGCCTGCAGAGGGCACTCCTGAGTGGAAAGAGCTAATTCCCTGGACGACCATCAGGAGGTGGCGCAGGGTGAGTCGTCGCCCCGTTACACCATGTATAAGCTTTATACAGAGTAAAACGGATTTATTTGGGGTTTGGACCACATTGGGAGTTGGGCATCTGAGTGTTAAAGACAGGAACACTTCTGTAAGCTGCTTTCAGGTTAAGTCTGCAGCTTTGGGGCACATGGTTCAGACCCTGGGTCTGTGTTGGAGCAGACTGGCGTGGGTCTGGCTCAACAAGACAAGGTGCTGAAGTCCCAAGCTGGCAGGGAAAGCAGGGGCAGAAGTAGTCTTGGCACATCAGGTGGCAGTTCCCAAGGGAGTTTCTGTGGTCCAACCCATCACACCCATATCCCAGTACTTTGCCCACCACATGGAGCAAGTGAGTATGTGAACCAAAAAGGTTAGTATACACTCATTCTACAAGGCTTAGCGGACCACAGAGGCAGATTCATGAATACAAGTGCAGGAAACTCTGGAAAGATTCAAAATGCCAGGATGCATTATTCCCCAGAAACAATATTGTTCTGTATAGTGAGTCTGTGCCAACTGTTATTTTGGGGGACCCCAAATATCCACTCCTGCCTTGGCTCATGAAACTATACCCTGATGACAATAACCCTGGAAAAAGGGAATTCAGCTACAAGCTTAGTAGCTGTAGAATTGTCATGGTATGCTGAAACCTCATAGGCTCTGCCTATGCACTCATCTGGATGCCAATCTGGCATCACCTGCTGTTGCATAATGTTTGTGAGGATAAACGGAGAGTATTTCTGTCCCAGATGGGCTCAAGACAAGTCCAGTTTATAAACTCTGAACAGGCAGCCAGATCCCATCCAGGTGCAAACTGGTCCTAGTTCTCAGTAGGCGAGGGAAATCAGGGATGCCATACGTGCACATATCTTGGCACAGCAGGGAGACAGAAAATTACATCTGCCAGTGTGGCTGGACACCTTCATATCCTGTACAGCTGCTGAAATGCATGCGAGGAATCATTGGTACGTACTTGTGGAGCTACACAGTTTTGTGAGGGTTTTGTTCCCCTGTAGCAAAAGGTTGTTAGCCTTTCTGTGACACAGTGACATTGCACACATTTAAGACAATCATCACAATATATCTTCCTTGGTTTATCACTTTGGGGTTGGGCTTGTCAAGTGGAGGGTGGAGACCAAGTTGCACAGTGTTCAGTGATTTTATCTTGACTAGTCACACTTGCTTACAAACCTCTGTTATCAGGAGCACTCAATCTCTCTTAATGACCTTATGTGCCCAGTTCTGAGCCTCAAAATATCTTCAGTTCATCATACTTAGGAAGGAGGGGCCACACACATTTTCAAGGAAAATATAACATTTATCAAAAGTATTAGATGGAATGTTTAATTGAAATATTTTTTAACAAGAAAGATCAGCAACAAATCTTTAAAAAATAAAGGGAATGCAAGTGGGAACACTGCCCAAATGTTAATGTCTCTGCACCCATCTCCTTGCCCTCCTCCTGACAAAAGGGGATACAACAGGGAAAAGTGACTCAGGAAAAACCTGGGATATCCCCTGAGAGGGATTTGGGGGCAGGCACTTGGTGAGATTCAGAGACTCCCACAGGCTCATTGTTCACCTCCTGGACTCTCAGGTGGATTCCCCTGTGAGGGGTTTCAGGTGCCGATGGAGGATGAGGTCCTGGGAATCCTGCAGTCTCCATGTTCTCTTCCAGGTCACTTGGGGGGGTTCTTGAATCAGGATTCCATGGCTCAGCAGCACCCTGGGCAACAGCTGGAGGATGAGGAGGTGGCAGTTTCTGGTTCTGTGGCCTCAGCAGAACCCAAACTCATTCGACTACCAGTTCAATGAGCCTCTCCATTAAGGAATGCTCCCATTCCCTATATGTGCTGCCTGCTCCATGAACCAGTTCATCAATGTCTCTTCTTGCTGAATATCCCACTCCTCCCGCATCCTGAGGAATTCAAACTGCTCCTGGTTTCTCCTATCCATCTTTGTGAGCTGCTCTTTCAGGGTCCTTCTCTGTCTGCCTCCGCTGTCTGTGGGGTGCTGCTCCTGCCCTCCTGGTGGCATGGTTTCACTTTCAGGAGCTGAAGGTCCTGTCAATTCAAACAGAAGGGTAGCATTATACTTTTGGCCTTTGGAACAAGCTGAAAAATCCCCTTCACATAACATTACTTTGCTGTAGAAGGCCACAATTTTGATACTTTTCAGTATTCCAGGAATGCAACTGTTAGATTATCTCTGTCTCAAGTTGGAGGGTGGAGGGTGGGGGGAAGGAGTAGTCCCTTCCAGGGGCCATGTTTATGTCCAGTTCACAATTTCTTCTTTAAGGGCTGACCAACATTTGGAGAACATAGTAGTTTTCAAGGATGGAATGGAAAAGACAAGTGATTTTCCATTCCCATGGCGGAGATCCGGCAGTCTATGCCATAGAGATGGTTCTACTAATGGTCACCCCTCTACATATTGCCTTACTTGCCTTCTACTTGCCTTCAGACATGTGCTCCTGGGGTTTAAATGTGGACAATAGGTGGGTTATGGCACAACCACGCATATAGACGTGTATAGTTGCTAGTGTAGACGTACCTTAATAGTGATATGTATAGATAACTGTATAAGAAAATCCCCAAATGTCTACCTAGACCCCCTTCCTTTCTTCTACTTATGAGCAATATTTGACTGACAAATACATTTCCACTGTTACGGCACTACTTTTGATCAGAATGTGGTGATTTGGGTTTTCAAGACCAGGGTGAAGAAAGAGAGATAATTTGGTATAAAAAATCATATGAGTCCTCTAATGACCTTATCATGGCAAAGGCTGATTGGAGGCAATCCTGGCTTAATATAGGAGACTTGACAGCCATTTTCCTCTAAGGGAACATGTCCACCCTTCTTCTCTAGTCTCCTTTCTCTCGCAACAAAGGCCCTGTGTTGTGGCGACATACTAAGCAGACAAATAGGACTGGATGTGTTTCTCTCTGCAGCTTTAATGACACTCCTGTGTCAGTCCTAATCCATAATTTTATCTGAAGTATATCTCAAAGAGCTCACTCTCCCTCGAGGAGCTGCTTCCATTGCACTTCAGTCCTGGGAACAAACAACCAAGCTCATCCCTGATCTCTGGTCCCCTGGGCAGTGGCACAAGTTGTCCTTTCGGGTGGCCCAGTTATTTGTCACTTTCATTTTATCTCATCTTTTTTTAAAAAGGTCTAATTAACCCCCTTTTGATTAGTACAGATGCAATTTAAACAGCATGTCAGATGGTGGGTGTCTAAAAACACAGTAGTTCTGAACTTGCAGCTGGTCTTGTTCAGTCATTATTCTGTTGCACTTTAAGCAGTGTGGGATCTTTTCATTTGATGGTGCACAAACTCTCGCACATAATTTTGGGCTAGATTGTGGCTTCAAACTCACATTGGCAGGTGGGAGGGATACAGAAGGATGAGCTGTGCACTAATAGCAGTTCCCAGAGATGTTCCCTGTTGTGCTGGGGAAGCACAAGCAGCAGCAGCTGATTCTATATCCTTTAACAGGGAGTAGTGTGTACTTCCCCCTGTGCCAATCCAGCTTTGCTTGTATATGTTCATGCATGCATGAGAACAATGTCATAACCTCTCTTTTGCTCTTTATAGGGTTTGTACAGTTATTCTTGCCACTGGAGTCCCCTGGTCCTGGTGTACAACACTTGAGTGTGGCTGAACCTTGCACAGAACAGCAAGTTGAGGGAAGGGAGAAAGCACCTTCAGTTGTCTCCCCAGGCTGCACAAACATTCATAACAAGGCACTATCCAGCAATTTGTCCTGAATATTTCACTGTGAGAGCTCTGCAGGGATACAGCCTGCAAGGGTGGTTTGGAGCTTAAAACTTAAAATCTAAAATGCCGTTGGCTGATAGTCTCATGTTGAAACATCACCATCTAAATGTTGCTTAAGCTGTGCACAGTGTGAACCCTCCAGTTGTGCTTTTATTAAACAGGCAGCCAGCGACTGGCCTCTAGTATTTAAAACTTAAGTAGTGGTTGAATGAAAAGCTTTAGGTCTAACAAAGTGCTGCATGCTGCACATCAAGCAAATGGTTATATATCATTAGCCATACAGAACCCCTCCAGGCTGCTTTCTCAAATGGACTGTTAATGTAATTAGTTGTTTTATAATTATATAGCTAATTAAGTTATGGGGAAGAGACCTGCTGGTAGTAGAACCAGAAAAAGAGCAATTTTGCTACCTTAAGCCAGCAGGATCTGTATTATATCTGTCTAACCCAGGCTTCATTCAATATCAGGTCAGTAAATTTTCTTAATGCCCATGGGAGAAAAGTTTTATGGATAACAGAATATTACTATAATAAATCACTTTCTTACAGATAACTATAAATCTGCTTCCTTCAGGCACTGAGCACAGCAGCAACAGACACTGGTTTGCTCTTTCCTCTGTCCTTGAAATTCAGAGTTGGAAGGTACCCTAGGCAGTTAATTGGCCTTCTTAGCCAGAGACCTATGTTCAATACATGCAATTTAGATTGTTGTATGCTAAATTTTAAAAAGTATCATTTTGTGGTGGGAAACAGATTCCTCTCCTGTAAGCATTACCCAACTAAGGGCTTGGCTACACTTGCAAGTTAGAGCTCATTAAAGCAGCCCCAGGCACCCTAACTCATGACCCGTCCATACTGGCAAGGCACTTAGAGCGCCTGGACTCTGCAGCTGGAGCGCTCCTGGTAATCCACCTCCACAAGAAGCATAATGCTTGCTGCACCTCGGCTGAAACTCCCCAGCATCAGTGTGAACGAGGTGTTGCATTATTGCGCTTTGATAGGCCTCCGGAAACGTCCCATAAGCCCCTTAAATCAAGTGGCCACTCTTGACATTGTTTTGAACTTGAATGTAGGAATGCGGATATGCCCTTTCAAAGCTCCGTTTCTGACAGCCGGCATGCTTATCTGCTCCGGGACAAAGCAAGCCATTAGTGTGGAATGTTGCTTGCTGTGAGTGTGTGAGAGAGAGAGGCAGAGGGGAGAGGGGTCTGCTGCTGTCTGAACTTACAAGACAGCATGCTAACATGCTTTCAGCCCCACAAAAACCCACTTTCTCTCTCCCCACATACACCCCACACACTCCCTGTCACACTCTACCCCACCCCCCCATTTGAAAAAGACGTTACAACCACTTGCATGCTGGGATAGCTACCACAATGCACTGCTCTCTGTGGCATTGCAAGAACTGCTAATGTGACTATGCCAGTGCACTTGAATCTGACGGTGTGGACACACTGCAGCACTTTCCCTACTGCGCTCTCCGAGGGCTGGTTTAACTCACAGTGCTCTACATCTGCATGCGTAGCCATGCCCTTAGTCATGATAGTTATGCTAACAGCCACCACTGCCTTCATAATATCACTACTGTACTTTTTTTGCACTGAATGTCAGCCGTTTCATGATGTCAAAACATCATCTGTAAGTACTGGAAGGATTCTGGAAATCCTTCCTATAACAGGGTGGCTTGCCCAGTGGGCTTGAGAACCTGGGTTAAGTCAACCTGATTACAGAATCAGCCCCACCTCAGGAGAATAAGGGCTTGTCTACACTTACAGAGCTGCAGTGGCACAGTAGTGCTTAGTGAAGATGCTACCTATGCTGACAGGAGAGCTTCTCCTGTTAATGTAGGTACTCCACCTCCCTAAGAGGCGGTAGCTGTGTCAAAAGGAAAAGCCCTCCCATGAACATAGCGCTGTCTGCACCAGGAGTTCAGTCAGTATAACTGCTTCTCTCAAGAGTGTGGATTTCCCAAACCCTTGTGCGACATAATTATACAGACATAAGTTGGTAATGTAAACCAAGCCTCAAGCAAATACCCCATAAAGAACAAAAGGTGGCTGCAGTAATGGGAATGAAAGGCTTAAGAATGAAGAATGAATGAAGGCTTAAGTGGTAATAAAAGACCAGCTGGGGAAAGTGGTGTGTATGTGTGTGAGACAGAGAGCGAGAGAGAGAAGGAGGCAAGACAAGGCCAAACAAGCTAGCTCGCTGTCCAGGCAGAGCAGCCTGGGAGACAGGGCCAACTCCAGGCACCAACGAACGAAGCAGGTGCTTGGGGCGGCCAATGGGAAGGGACGGCACATCCAGGATTTCGGTGGTGGGTCCCTCAGGTGGGTAGCAAGTGACACAGGGAAAAGTACAACACAGATAGAGCATACCTAGCTTTTCAGATAAGGGCCCTGGATCGAGTGGATGGTCGGGCTCGGTTCCTCTACTGACTCCACTTTAAGGGTTTTGAGCCCAGCAAGTGGGCTACAGGCTGAGGAAGAGTCTCAGAGAAGGGGAAGGATTTTTGTTTGTGTTAAGGACACTTTTGGGACTTTCAGTTGGGACAGTTGTGACCCTGGAAGGAGTGGACTTAAGATGGTGACCCAGCTGGAGGGCCAAGTCACTAGAAGAGGAACTGCTGGAGCAAGTGTCAGCAAGGGGTGCTAGCCCAGTCAGAGCTGCTACACCACACCTGGCAGGTGTGAAAGTAACTTAAAGGACTTACTGGTACACCGGAGTCCTGAGCAGGGTGTGTGGCCTCAACCGGAAGAGGCGGGACCTTTAAATACCCAGGCCCTTTAAATCACCCCGGGAGCTACCAGCTGCAGAGCTGCTCAGGGGTGATTTAAAGGGCCCTTTAAATCATCGCCGGAACCCTGCTGCTGCTACCCAAGGGTTCTGGCAGCTGAGCTCGGGTGGTGATTAAAGGGCCTGGGGCTCTGGCCGCTGCAGGGAGCCCCGGGCCCTTTAAATCGCCAGCCTGGGGAAGCTGGTCCAGTCCAGCACGGCATACTGGCTCTTGCCAATACGCCATACCGGACCAGACCGGCTTACTTTCACCTCTGACTCCTGGTCACAAGGGAGGTTGACTCTGTTATACTACCAAGCAAATAAATTTGCTTCTATACAAAATAAAAATATTTCCACATTTGTCACAACTAACAACCCACAAGCTTTATATGAGCATGTTTAGTCCTACAATTAATTCAAATGTTGGTTGTTTGAGGGAGGGGGATGGGGTTTGGGAACCAGGATTTTAAGGAATTCAGTGTTGTACAAGACACAAATATCAAATATTTGTTGGCACACTAAGTATTTACCACAGGATGTCTTTAGGCTGCCATTCGTAAAGTTTTCCTATATTAATCTCCCATTAAAGTCATTGCATAACTATAATGTTTTGATGTGAAACCTGATTCTGTGACTTGCTGTTTCTAGTGGTCTGTTGTGCTGTCTTTACAAGTGTTTAACTTCTACCAGTTCCTAATGGCAGTTATACATTTGTATCAATGCCTGAATAAACCCTTTAGGGTATATCTCCTCAGCAGCTGGAATGTGTAATTCCCAGCTTGGATGCAGGTGCACAAGCACATGCTAGCAGCTACAAATAGCAGAGTGGTTACAGTGTGAGAAGTGTATATACAGGTGGGGTCAGGTGAGGTTGTATTTGGGTGGCCAGCCAGAGCTGCTGCCTGTGTAGCCACGGCAACACTGCTAATTTTAGCATACTAGCTTGAGCAGAGCTAGCAGATATAAGTCTACCTGAGTTAGGAATTATACCTCCTAGCTGCTATGTAGACATAATTTTAATGATTAGATGGTAAATCCTAGTCTGATGACTGCAACAGAAGCCCTAAATGGTGGAGAAGACAAAGAAACTGAGAGCTTCTCAGTGTTATAAGGGGGATGCAAGGAATTCCTTGTTTTGGGCGGAAATTGCCTAGGCCTCAGAATTCTTAAATTGTTGTCTACCTTCTGTAGACTACACTTTGAAAAAGGAGGCTTAGCTTCAACTTAAGTCACAGTATTTAAACACATACCCTCTTTGCTGAGTGTGACTGCAGCTTTTTTTACAATTAGCATATTAACTGAATAAGATCATGGTCAGAAAACAACTTTGTAACAGTGACATCTTGTCAGCCATAACACTGCTCTACAGCCAAAATGCTTCTGAAATAAATGTAGTCAAACT
>NW_020664409.1:20190848-20208931 GCF_002925995.2 Terrapene triunguis
TTTCTTGAAATGCGGTGCCCAAAACTGGACACAATACTCCAGCTGAGACCTAACCAGAGCAGAGTAGAGCGGAAGAATGACTTCTCGTGTCTTGCTCACAACACACCTGGTAATACATCCCAGAATCACGTTTGCTTTTTTTGCAACAGCATCACACTGTTGACTCATATTTAGCTTGTGGTCCACTATAACCCCTAGATCCCTTTCTGAGTTGTTTCTCTTAAGGAGGAGAAATTGATTATGGCACTCAAGTGTTTTTTTTTTTTTTTTTGATACAGTGCTGTTTATTTACAAAGAATGTACACAAAGGCCTTTTTCTCTGAACACAGTAGAACCAAAGTAGATACTGCTTTATCAATACAACCTTTTATTTAAAAGTGAATTTATAACTTTAGAAGATGCTCTGTTGACTCAGGGATGGAGACTGAAGTATCATTGGTCCCTGTGACAAGCAGCAGCACAAGCGTTCCTAAATCTTAGATGTTCCTGTTGAGACACCAAACAAAACTAAGAATTGGGATGGTATTGTAGATATGTTTCTAAACCACTTTAATTCCTTAGCACTCCTTCACCATCTTCTTTTTTTTTTTTTTTGCACAGGTCATCAACTTGCAGAGATAAGAGAACGAGCTCTCAAGAATATATTGTGTAAATTAGATCATAATTTGATTTCATATGCTGATCTAGTCCAAGAACAGTTGCTTTTTCTCCATTTGCTGGAATGGTTCAATTTTCCTATAGTACCGATGAAAGAGGAGATACTAAATTTGGTGAACAACTTGGTAAAGGTATGAAATTTTGTTCTTAAACAGTATGTATTTACAATATTAGACTTAAATGGAATTTACTCACCCACACAGTACACAGTTCTCTGTCTTTTTTTTTTTTAAGAGTGCTTTGGAACTAACTTAGATTAATTTATAAATGAGCATAAGTATCACTAAAACCATTGTATAGATGAGGAAACAGACACACAGGTGAAATAATGTGCAAGATGACATGGCAGGTCAATGGGAGAGCTGGAAAAATAACTCTGGTCACTTGATTCCCAGTGCAGTGACCAGTCTCCACTTTTGCCACATAGACTGAAATAATCAGAAAAATGGAGAGCAGAGATTTGCTTAGAACAGGGTTAGAGAATACAGTGATGAAAATGCCTTTCCTCCATTTATGGTAAAGTTTCCAGCACTGGTAATACCTGCACAGCAGCATTATTGCTGAAAAATAGGGGATAATTGCCTAGTTTGGATGCATGTAAAGAGGTTAATGGCTTGCCCCAAGTGTCACAGCTAGTCGTTGGGCATGGAACAGGATCCCCTGACTCCCAGTTCCCTGCGCTAATCACCATACAACAGTGTGGGAAAACATTTGATATTGAGTTGAAAAACTTTAATTTTCTGTAAGATAACAAAAAGCTAAATTTAAGTTTGATAGCGCTGTCTTTCTGATGTAGTATAGAAACTTTAAAAAATTGCCAGCAAGTCTTAACTGATTGTCCTCTTTCTGATCTAGCATCCGTCTGCTGTCCGGCAATTGGTTGGGATTGGTGCAGTGGAATTCTTTTCTCAACTTCGTCATAATATGGATCCACATCTGCAGACTGTAATTGATGGGATCCTAGATGGGCTCTTCCTACTTCCTTCAGAAATTCCTGCCAATTATCCAGCAGTGTCTTACCAAGGTCAGCCCTTACCATCAGAAGACAAACCAGGTAATTTATATTTTTGAAAAGTTTACTTGCTTGGTATTTTAAAAAGAATATTCTAGTTTACACCCTGTTCGTTTTCCCTTCGTGTTCTCTGAGCACAAGTCTCTTTGGGAGAAGGCACTACAGAGTTTTTTTTTGTGGGGCTCCTTACCTAGTGCTCATGGTGTTTGTGAGAAAGGATGATGATGTATCATTTATGTTGCTCCACTGGCCTTAACCCCCTTGTGTGTGGGTAAAGGAGTATGGTAGTGTCAGCAGCTATTCTAGCTTTGAGGCTGCAGTGTATGAGAGCGGAACAATTCTTTTTTTGGCTCTTGCAGCCTTTCCGACTCTTGCACAATTTCTCTGTGCATAACTTGTTTACTGGGCTTCTGTGAGGAATCAAGATTAGGCCATTAACTAGTGTTAGAGAACCTAACTGGTTTTATTGGTTCTTTTTTGACCGCTCAGGCAGATTTTTACTTCTCCAGTTTTGATTGTGTGTATGAAATGTGGTGAGCCCCTCACAGCTACTAAGCTACAGCCCCTCTCAGATGCCTACCTTAAATATCACAATGCTACTACCTTACAGTAACTTCTGGTTCCAGTGTAAACTATATGTGAGAAGCATGTGCTAGTTTTACTAAATTCTTTAAATCAGAAGCCATAATTGCCTCTTGTATAAATAGTTAGCTTTTTTTATTGTAGGGAAAATTTAAAAATCAAGCTAACAGCATGGACGTCGTTAGACTAAATGAGATTCCTAACTTGGTTTTCTGAAGCTTACTTTTGGGAATCCATATTGCTGCTGATGTTCCAAAGGGATATTAGAATAATACTGTGTGTGTGTGTGTTATTATTTATATATATATATAAAAGCCCAGTAAACTACTGAGCTGACCTGCTACTTACTTTAAGGTTGACTGTGTATCTCTAAACTATCATTCTCTTTGGAAACTGTACCTACTATTGTTACAAAATTAGTACTTCAGATGAGAGGAAAACATTTTCTCTGTCTTTCAGTTTTGTTTACTTTGTTCATTTGGCAGCACTTTGTGTATAGTCAGTTTCCCTGTTTGTGTAGGACATAAGAAGGAAACAGAAAAACCTCTTAAAAATTGGAAAATGTGATTGCAAAATTACAAATCGAGAGGACTAGGGCAAAGTGTAATATCTGAAATGACTTTTAACTCCATTTTTCTGATAGATAAGATTTATAATTTAGGGATAAAGTAGTAAACAATTCAACCACAGAATACAGAAAAATATTGTATTTATATATAATGAAAACATGCTTTTTTATTTACTTCCATGTTTTGTTTGGTTTAGTTTTATCCCAAGAAGAAATATTCACTGGATATTTTCACCAAGGCAGAAGTAATTTGAAACAGATGGAAATCCCTCCCAAAAGATCATTTGGTATGCAATTGAAATAATTCTGTCATATACATCTATTCAATAGAGGATTCTGTGGAAAATATAATTTCCAATATCTTTTTAATTACAACTGGCATTGTTGTGCCTTCTGCTTCTTGCTGCCATTTCGTGAATATTGGCCTCATAGAAACTCTAGAGGTAGAGATGATAAACCTAGTTTTCATCTAGTCATTCTAGTGGAGTAACAATTAAAAGTAGACATTTAGAACATTTTTAATTTTTTAATATTTTAAAATGTAAAGCACCTAAATCCCACTGACAAAAGTGACTTTGGGAATTAGGAGCCTAAATACCATTAACTTGCAGTGAAATTTAGACTCTTATATGCCTAAGTCTTTTTTGAGAATGGGACTTAGGTGCTTTTGAAAACATTATCCTGTATCTAAATAGTAAATGGCACTAATGCTTTTTTATTTGTCTAGTATCACTGAGATAACTATAAGAAACATAGCAGAAGTACCTCTGTCACACATGGCCCTGGTCAAACTTCCCCTCACTGGACAATCGCCTTACTGCTGTATTTGGACCTCATATGCTGGACATGTGTGCTCTTAAGCTTCCTGTGATCTGAGTAGGCTTCAGAACTGTCTGTTCCCTTGGCTTCTTTGGCATATTTCCTGTCCATGGTCTCTGTCTGTTACCCCTTTAAGGAAATGGGGCCCTGTGGCCCCATTGCCAGTGACCCCTAGCACCAGATGTAGTTCAAGCACACCCTTTTCCAGAGTTCCACCTTGTGAATTTATAATTCACCTTTTCAGGGACATGGGCATGTGATAGCTGAGGGAAACAGACCCAAGTCTTTGCAAATGTTTCTAAACAAGTCATTCTTTACTTGAGACAGCATAAAAGATCTACAGATCCACAGAACCCCCTGCCAAACACTCCCCCCCCCCCCCCCCCCCCCCCCCCGCCAAACAAACAAACAAAAAAACCCACTCAAAGCCTGCACACATTTCCCTGCCTGAATTTTCTCTACACTCTGGAGTGTTCTCTGGGCTTTGGTCAGAGGCATGTGGGGTGTCAAGAATACTTCTCTGAACTGTGGAGTCTCAGTTTCTTTCTTTCTCTTTTCTCCCCTCCCCACTTTCCTCTCCAGGTAAGTGTCCTTTGACCTTGGCTGATCCTGTGGTCAGAAACTCTGCCTTTTTATGTTCCTCTTTTGCCCTAAACATGTTTCTTGCACTGTGCGTGGAAGTCCTACTGTTAACACCTGATTCCTTTGTTCTGCTGCTGAGGAAATTCCACTGCTCCAAATCCTAACCCCCTGTGGGGGGATTGGAGAAAACTAGCCTCCCCCAGACCTCGATCATCCTATTGTTCTTTCCAGTCCAGATCTGTTCACTAGTTGGTAGCCTTTAATGCAGGGGTGGCCAACCTGAGCCTGAGAAGGAGCCAGAATTTACCAGTGTACATTGCCAAAGAGCCACAGTATTGTGTAATGATTTTTATATATATATATATATATAATATGTGTGTGTGTGTCGGTGTATACACACACACACATATACACATATGTGTATATATATATATATATATACGCACACACATATGTATATAATCATTACACAATACTGTGTGTGTGTATATACGTGTGTGTGTATATATAATCATTACACAATACTGTGTGTGTGTATAATGTATAATGATTGTGTGTGTGTATAATCATTACACAATACTGTGGCTCTTTGGCAATGTATACACACACACACACACACATAATCATTATATAATTTGATAATGTATATTTATTATGTATTTATAATGTATAGTTAACGACAATAATAACAACTTGTCTTAACCTTTTACTTAATGGGATTTCTGGCAGTCTTTGCTTTCAACAATTCCTTTGAAGTTTGGTTTGTGTTCAGTTGTGCTCACATGCAGCAGTTCTCTTAAGTGGCTGTCTGTCAGAATGGATCGGTGCTTGGATTTCCCATGTTTGAGTGTCGAGAAAACAGACTCGCAAAGATAGATCGAGGCAAACATCGAGATTAATTTTAGGGCTGCACCTCTGATGTTGCGGTATTTATCCTTTGGTACAGATTTCCAGAAAGTAAGAGCCTCCTCTGTCTTCTGACCAGATTTCAGTCTGTCATCTTCCAAACGTTCTATTATTTCTATCTGGGACGTTGCTTCATCAGTGACTAAAAGGGGCCTTCAGACAATCGGCTTCAGCACTAAAGGGTCAATCAGAAATCTGATTTGAGGTCTTTTCCGCCGCAAATCATGGCATCTTTCCTCAAAACTGTCCTTAAGATCTTTAGTCATGCTCGCATATCTAGTTGTGCTCCGTTTTAGGGGTTCTGCTGCATCTTCTTTTGATCTGGCTTGAAGTTGTGACATTGAGGGAAAGTGTGTCAGCTCTCCGTCAAGCATTTGTCTGTGAAACAACTGCAGTTTGTTCATGAACGCAAATACGCTTAGATAAGACAGCAGCCGGAATTTTCCTTGTAAGTCCACGTTTAGTTTATCCAAATGCAGCAGCATGTCTGCAAGAAATGCCAAGTCTAGAACCCACCCAGGATCTGTGAGCTTAGGGTGTATTCTTAGCTTCTCCTCCATAAACAATTTTAGTGGTTCCAGGAGCTTGAAAAAACGGGAAATAACTTTACCTTTCGGGACCTAACTAACTGCGCAGTGAAATGGTAAATCGGCAGGGAAGTCGTCTTCATCCAGTTCTTCGATTAGATTTTGAAATTGTCTGTGATTGAGTGCATTTGAGTGAATGAAATTCACGATGTGCAAGACCGGTTTCATGACATGATCAAATTTGAGATTTTTAGATGCTTCTGATGAATAATACAGTGAAATGTCCAAAATTCGAGAAAGCTCTCGTCAGACCTACAAAGCCCTACTAATCCATTCACAGATCCCCACATGGATGGAGCCCTGTCTGTTGCAATGGCAGTGAGCTTCTGTTTCGCAGCTAACAACATCAGTGCCTCCTTTAGATCTCATCGATGAGTTCTGTCCTTTAGTGGCACGATATCTAGGAGTTCTTTCCTTACAACACAGTTGTCAGAAACAGTCTGGACAAATACAGATAATTGAGGTTTATCCTGTACATCGCACGACTCATCCAAAGTGATGCTCAAATACTCACACTGCTGAAGTTGCAAGTGCAGTTGCGATTCGATGTCACTGTTCAGGTCGGAGATTCTGCATTCTATTGTCTGGCGTGAAAGCTGCAGGCCAGAAATTTTCTTCTGTAGATTCTCGTTCTCTGGTGACAGGATTGAAATCACATCAGTGAGGCACATTTTTATAAACTTGCGTTCAGAGTCAGGCTTTTTTGCACAGGCTATGTGCCAGTCCACATAATAGGAGGCTAACATCACAGTCTGCGATCGGTTGGCAAATCTGGTGAAGAACTGGGTTTCTACATCTGTTTATTTTTTCAAAGTTTTCAGTTTTAAAGTGCAGAGTTCAGAACCTTGTGGGAATTCTTGATCCACATGTGCATGGCTAGAAGCGAAATGATGCTGCAAGTTTGAAGATTTGAACTGAGAGATGCACATCTGGCAAAGAAGATACATGTCCTTACCATTGCGTTCAGCGAAAAAGTACTTATTCTCCCACTCCTGTTGGAAGCCTCAATTTTCATCTATGTATTTTGTTTTCCGTTTGCACTTGCCTTCCATTGTTAGATGGTGTAAGAAAAATTTGTGATTAAAAATTTCCACACCAGCTAGTCACCGTGTACTTTATTCAAGGAGACACAGGTGCCAGCCCGGAGTTGCTGGACCCCTGGCTCTGCCCCAGGCCCCACATCCCACTCCACTCCCTTCACCAAGTCCCCAGACCCATATGCCTCTTCCTGCCCCGCCTCTTCCCACCACATTCCATCCCCTCCCCCACTGAGCTATGTCCTCGCCCTTCCCCCTCCCAGAGCCTCCTGCCAGCCGCGAAACAGCTGATCATGGCTGGCAGGAGGCAAGGGGATGCTGGAGAAGGGATGGGGAGGCTGTGCACCGGATCCTCACTCCTCCTCCCTGCCTCCCCAGCGCCTCCCGCCCACTGCGATCAGCCATTTTGCAGTGTTGAGGAGGTTCTGGGGGCGAGGGAAGGGGGTGAAACAGCTGATCGCGGCAGGCAGGAGGCACTGGGGGAGAGAGTGGGGCTGGGCACTGCTTTGTCGCTCCTCCCCCCAGAGCCTCCTCAATGCTGTGAAACAGCTGATCGTGGCAGAGGAGGCGGGGGCGAACCACGGCCACTGGGGCCATGCCTGCAGACAGTCAACATCAGCAAAATGTCTCGCGGCCTGCAATTAGATTACCCTGATGGGCCGCAGGTTGCCCACCACTGCTCTATATCCAGTGAATCAGACCAGCATGCTGGAAAGCAATCCATAATGTATAATGTTCTTTTAATTGTGTTCTATCACTAGTGTGACAAGATGAAAAATAGGTTTTACAAGTTGACATTGGCGTTACCATACTTCTTTCACCTATTCACTTTTCAGCAACATAATAGCCATCATTAGGAATACAAAATTACTTAAATGCAATTTTTAAATAAAAGGTTAATTTAACAAGATATTGCCACAAATAAGAAACACAAATAAGTGCAGAAAGTACACAAATTACGATTAAGTGTAGAAATTGGAAATAGAATTCTTTTACGTTCAAGTTTGGGAAAGTATATGTTTTTGCAGCAGAACAAAATAAGATTACAGATTGATGCATTTGAGGTAGGGGAAAAATTGCTACTACGTCTCCTTACTGAATCTCTTTATATAATATCAATGAGTTACTGCAACTTATTCATTCTCTGATTACTCTGCTGAAAACTCTCACTGGCAGCTCTTCAGATAGATTTAGTTCAATCAGGTTTTATAACTAAAAATTCTATTTCTCACTGTACACATGCTACAAATATTGACTCTCCTAAAGAAATACATTAACATTTTTGGAATATGCTTTTTAAAATGCTTTTGCTATTTTTAACAGTAAATCAGGCAGTGAAGTGTTTGAAGTTTTCCACATTTCCTTGGTTAACACTGACCACAACAGATAGACATGTTCTTTCATCAAATGAAAGGTACAGTAATGGAGATTTTATAGTTATATTTTTTACTTCATTGGATTACAACCACTCAAACTTTGTTTTTCAGCACTAACTGCTCCTGTTGTGAATATTTTTAAATGAGTTGAGTGATTATGAAAGCTATTCTGAAAGCTGATAGCAGTCATAGTACAGGCTTCCCACTGCAGTGTCTTAACTTTGTCCTGTACCTTTGTCTTTAGCATAAATTGCTGAGTCAGCCAACAATGCCAATTTGGTGGGTTTTGGGATGTGGGCAATTCGTTGGTACTAAATGGAATGAGATCATGAGCTTATTTTGAATGGGTCACCAAATCATTATTAGGAACTCGGCTAGATATGAACCCAGTAGCTAGTATATCTCAATTCCAGTCTCTTGAGCCAAACACTCCTCCTTCCTGGCGTGAAATGCTTTAAACCTTGATGTTACTCCATTGTTGAAAACTAGATGATTTTCTAATGGTGGAATTTTAGACTATAAAAGCCTTTAAAGTGTTGTGGTAAAAACTTCTGTTGCTTGAATCACTTAAGAATAGGCAAAACAGAAGACAGTGTATGTCTAGTACAGAGAATAATGGAGGAAGATGGACTAGATTACTTAACAGACCTGTTCCATCCCAAACTGATATGTATCACTGTTTGCAGAAGAAACAGATTTGTCTGCTTTTCCCGTTTGATAAATAAATTTTCCAGATTTTGGAATTTAATGTTTTGAATTTTCCCTTGAAATCTGACAGATCTCTGGTTCACAAAACAGGACAAGGTTGCTACTTTGGCTTGGGTATTTAAAAACTATTTGTAATGAAAGAAGAGGCACAGTGGGGAAGAGAGGGTGGAATGAAAGAAAATTGAAAAAGCAAAGGAGAAGGACTTGAGAAAGGGAAATTGGTGGAGAAAAGAAATTTTTTTAAAAGGAAAACAGTAAAGCTAGAGTAAATGCCATTTGTTCTAAATTGGCTTCCTTTATGTAAATTCTTACGTCTGACTGAAATTCTCAATGTTGCTAATTTGGGTAGTGGTAATGGTAGAACTCTGTTACTGATGACATGAGTCAGTTTGTTGTTTACCATAGGGAATGACTAAGTTCACAGGGAATTTCTGATTTTCTTATCTCAATTTAAAATTCTGAAGGGGTTAAGTAGGTAGCTTCTCCTTGATTTAGGTTGAAACTTGGTTTGATTGCAAACGGAATTGAGTTTGGGTGTAACATTGTTTTGTATTGATCTTCACTGAGGATGTGAGGGAGATTCCCAAACTTGAGCCATTCTTTTTTGGTGACAGATCTGAAGAACTGTCCCAAATTGAGGTGTCATTAGAGGAGGTTTTGGAACAAATTGATAAACTAAACAGTAATAAGTCTCCAGGACCTGATGGTATTCACCCAAGAGTTCTGAAGGAACTCAAATGTGAAATTGCAGGACTACTAACTGTCATCTATAACCTATCATTTAAATCAGCTTCTGTACCAAATGACTGGAGGATAGTTAATGTGACGCCAATTTTTAAAAAGGGCTCCAGAGGTGACCCTGGCAACTACAGGCCAGTAAGCCTCACTTCAGTACCGGGCAAATTGGTTGAAACTATTGTAAAGAACAAAATTGTCAGACATGTAGATGAACATAATTTGTTGGGAAATAGTCAACATGGTTTTTGTAAAAGGAAATCATGCCTCACCAGTCTACTAGAATTCTTTGAGGGGGTCAACAAGCATGCGGACAAAGGAGAGTCAGTGGATATAGTGTATTTAGATTTTCAGAAAGCCTTTGACAAGGTCCCTCACCAAAGGCTCTTAAGCAAAATAAGTAGTCATGGGATAAGAGGGAAGGTTCTCTCATGGATTGGTAACTGGTTAAAAGATAGGAAACAAAGGGTAGGAATAAATGATCAGTTTTTGGAATGGTGAGAGGTAAATAGTGGGGTCCCCCAGTGATGTGTACTGGGCCCAGTCCTATTTAACATATTCATAAACGATCTGGAAAAAGGGGTAAACAGTGAGGTGGCAAAATTTGCAGATGATACAAAACTACTCAAGATAGTTAAGTCCCAGGCAGACTGTGAAGAGCCACAAAAGGATCTTACAAAACTGGGTGACTGGGCAACAAAATGGCAGATTAAATTTAATGTTGATAAATGCAAAGTAATGCACATTGGAAAACATAATCCTAACTATACATATACAATGACAGGGTCCAAATTAGCTGTTACCACTCAAGAAAGAGATCTTGGAGTCATTGTGGATAGTTCTCTGAAATCATCCACTCAGTGTGCAGCGGCAGTCAAAAAAGGGAACAAAATGTAGGGAATCATCAAGAAAGATAGATAATAAGACAGAAAAGATCATATTGCCTCTATATAAATCCATGGCACGCCTTGAATACTGCGAGCAGATGTGGTCGCCCCATCTCAAAAAAGATATATTGGAATCGAAAAAAGTTCAGAAAAGGGCAACAAAAATGATTAGGGATATAGAACGGCTTCCGTATGAGGAGAGATTAATAAGACTGGGACTTTTCAGCTTGGAAAAGAGGCGACTAAGGGGGGATATGATAGAGGTCTATAAAATCATGACTGATGTGGAGAAAATAAATAAGGAAGTGTTATTTACTCCTTCTCATGACTCAAGAACTAGGGGTCACCAAATGAAATTAATAGGCAGCAGGTTTAAAACAAACAAAAGGAAGTATTTTTTCACACAACGCATAGTCAACCTGTGGAATGTTTTGCCAGAGGATGTTGTGAAGGTCAAGACTATAACAGGGTTCAAAAAAGAACTAGATAAGTTCATGGAGGATAGGTCCATCAATGGCTATTAGCCAGGATGGGCAGGGATGATGTCCCTAGCCACTGTTTGCCAGAAGTTGGGATTGGATGACAGGGCATGGATCACTTGATGATAATCTGTCTGTTCATTCCCTTTGGGGCACCTGCCATTGGCTACTGTCAGAGGACAGGATACTGGGCTTGATGTACCTGTTGTCTGATCCAGTATGGCTGTTCTTATGTTGTTTGTCCAAAAAAATAACACAACCAGGAACCTTTACTTGGAAAAGGCTTTCAATTGCTTTGTAAGGAATTGAATGACCTATCTCTATTGACTTCCACTGTTCTAGTATCTCTGATATTTAACTGAATTTCAACTTGATTTTTAGCTCTTTGAGAAGTAATAACCACAGTTTAATTTGGAGTACATGTGAGCTTCTACAGGATGTTATTATGCAAGATTTCCCTGCTGAGATTTTCCTTCAAAGACCAAAGATTGTTCAGGTTAGAACTACCATCACCTAAACCTTTCCATTGGGTTACAAAACAAGCCATGTAAAGCAGGAGCTCAAATAAATTTTCCTGATAATTCATCTAGAGCTGATGCTTCTGTATTTAGATAGAGTGGACACTAATTAAATGAATGTTTGGCTAAGTGGAAGGAGAAAAGGGAATTTACTATATGGGTCACTTAAGAGAGGAAACCTGCATTTTTAATTTTTTTATAGTCATCTGCTTAGCCGTTCGCAACGTCTAATCTATGTATACTGTAAATTGGGTTTTTTCTCCACATTTTTCTGGCTAAGGTGAATGGCAAGTATCTCCCATAAAAGTTGTTTCTAGGCGGGCGACATTTGAAACTAGTGTGAAGTACACACTTCTCCTCGGACTAGTAATGTTACCTTCAATGAACAAAGAACTTTTAACTGTGCTTTCGGTATGATTTTGCTTACACTGGTTCAGAAGTTATTTTATTTCTGTTTACAAATTTCTGTTAATCCTTGTGTTTTTAGAACCTTCTGTCTCTATTAAAGCTGGCTTTTGGAAAAGATGGAAAACACCGCTTAGCCTTGCAGGCTGTGTCATGCCTGCAACAGTTATGTATCTTCTTAAGAAATAGGCTTAATTTTCACAGAGATCCAGGCTTTTTCTCCACTGACCAAGGTGTGTATATGTAAATGTTGTGGTGTGTGACTGTGGAATGGATTTTCTAAAGATGATACTTGGCATGTTTGAAAATTCCATCCTGTAGCAATGTGAATTTGGGATGGCTGCCTTGCTCAAAAGTGATGATGAATCTCTTCTATCACATGTAGTCTGTGCATGCTACATGTGTTAAATAAAAACTATTTTATAAATGTTTTAGGATTCTAAAAATATTAATTGGAATTCTTTCTTATGCTCCTCCACCTGTAAAACTAGGTGCATTAGTTACTGAGAGTCCAACTGCATAGGCTTCAAATGGAGAGGAGACCTCAATTAAATTTAAAATTAAAACATCAACAGCAGCATTTGAACCTGGGACTTCTGGATCTAGAAGCAAAGCCTCATGACCCAGCGAAATCATGACTGACTTTCACTAAAGACTGAATGACACCCTCTCCTTCCATGGCCTATTACTCTGCCAAATTTCATCTCTTTACCTCTGCCTGCTTTGATTTTAGAGCTGTTCATAAAACATTCCAAGCATGTTGTTACAGAAACGCTGCTTGTGATTCTGTAGTTAAGACTGAACTGAATTTTGCACTTATAGCAAGATTCAGACATTTTTTGTATGACTAATGGAGCACTTACTTTTTGAATAAGAGCACTCAAATCTTTGACCAAAAGCTGACTCCAAACTTCTTTGAGGCTTAGATAACTTAAAATCTTTACTGGGCTCTGCACTTCTAGAACTTGAAGCAGAAGTACCAAAATACAACACAAAATATTATGTGAGACTTCTAGTAGAATTTTACAGACCCAAGAATTATGTTTAAATTGTTTTTTTTGTTTTCAATGTTAGTCTGAAATGAACCTCTGAACTTTTTGAGATTCATATGGACTAAAGTAGATTGTGCCAATGTCCTGTACTTTCCTCATTATTTTTCTTACTCTACTTTAATGAATAGTGTTAAGTTTTTTTTGCCATTTGTTAACCCTCTTGGACTTTTCATACTTCACCAAGTGGTTTGTAGGACTGAGAGGTGTGTGGTAATTTTATTTTTCTGTTTTTGTTGCATAAGGTACAGCTTCCCAGAATTCTTCTATGTCTTATGCCCAAGAAGCAAGAGGACCTCACCATTCCCAGAATCCATCACCTGGAAGTAGTAGCCCTCGACCATCTGTGATTGGACGTACTGGTCAGCGTCCCAGAGGTGATGGCCAAGACTGGGATGCAGCGTCTTCCAGGTGAACAAAGTGGGAGGTTAAGTTAAGCCTATTGCCTATTACCAGAATTACCTATTTTGCTCCTAGCCAACTTGTGGGAAAACATGTACAGTACAACCTCAGAGTTATGAACACCTCAGCAATGGAGGATGTTTGTAACTCTGAAGTGTTCTAACTCTGAGCAAAACTTTGTTCTTTCAAAAGTTTATTCATAGATTCTAGGACTGGAAGGGACCTCGAGAGGTCATCGAGTCCAGTCCCCTGCCCGCATGGCAGGACCAAATACTGTCTAGACCATCCCTGATAGACATTTATCTAACCTACTCTTAAATATCTCCAGAGATGGAGATTACACAACCTCCCTAGGCAATTTATTCCAGTGTTTAACCACCCTGACAGTTAGGAACTTTTTCCTAATGTCCAACCTAGACCTCCCTTGCTGCAGTTTAAGCCCATTGCTTCTTGTTCTATCCTTAGAGGCTAAGGTGAACAAGTTTTCTCCCTCCTCCTTATGACACCCTTTTAGATACCTGAAAACTGCTATCATGTCCCCTCTGTCTTCTCTTTTCCAAACTAAACAAACCCAATTCTTTCAGCCTTCCTTCATAGGTCATGTTCTCAAGACCTTTAATCATTCTTGTTGCTCTTCTCTGGACCCTTTCCAATTTCTCCACATCTTTCTTGAAATGCGGTGCCCAGAACTGGACACAATACTCCGCTGAGGCCTAACCAGAGCAGAGTAGAGCGGAAGAATGACTTCTCGTGTCTTGCTCACAACACACCTGTTAATACATCCCAGAATCACGTTTGCTTTTTTTGCAACAGCATCAAACTGTTGACTCATATTTAGCTTGTGGTCCACTATAACCCCTAGATCCCTTTCTGCCGTACTCCTTCCTAGACAGTCTCTTCCCATTCCATTTACAACCGAGCATAGACTTAATACAGCTTTGAAACATTACTATGCAGAAGAAAAATGCTGCTTTTCCTTTATTTTTTAGTAGTTTTCGTTTAACACAGTACTGTACTGTATTTGCTTTTTTTGGCTCTGCTACTGCCTGATTGCATACTTCCGGTTCCAAATGAGGTTTGTGGTTGACCGGTCAGTTTGTAACTCTGGTGTTCATAACTCTGAGATTCTACTGTAAGTCTAATTGTTGAAATTAGGATGCTAATTGGAAAAAATCTTTAAAATAGACTTAAATTTTAAATGGTATTCACAATTTGTAATGTCCTTCTGATCTCTCACATTCTGCTCCTAAAGAGAGAGCAGATTGGTATTTTACATATGAACTACAGATATCTGACATTCTTTCAAATGGCTAAAGATAAGAAATCAGCAATTCACTGTGTGTGGACTTGGTTTGCAGTGAGATTTGAAAACCACTTCTTCTGCTATTTACTTGACAAGTATTGAGATCGGGATTTTTTGTTTCCCTTCAACAGTTGGGAACACAGAAAAAACTTAGAGTGAGTGTAATTTAATCTGGTTGTTTTAATTATACACACTTACATAAAAAGTTTCTAAGGATTTTTGGCATACAAGCTTGACCATATAAAATTTCAATTGTACATGATTTAGCCACACAACTCAAACCTTATGACTAATTTACTGGACACTCTTAAAATGTAGAGGTCAGTGTGTATACGTGGTACTCAGCTTGGTCCAAGATTTGTAATCACTCTGCAAGAAACATTGTCCTTTATTAGGTCATTAGTTGAGGATTTAAAAAGTCTGAATTCTTATTTAGTCAATGGTGATACCTTTTTGAGTCTTAATAGTTAGTGGATCTAACCAATATACAATAAAGTGTTCTCACATTATAGATATAGTAGCTCAGATTATTAATTTTAAATGTCTTGAGAGCTATTATTACTATGTAAGAAAGTTATTGAATCTAGTACATTGAGTTTTTATTAAGCAGTTATATAGCATTATAAATGAACCCTGTGCTTTACAGCACATAGACTAAGACCCTTTCCTCTGCCCTGAAATGTTTACAATCTAATATTGGAAAGACTTAGCACAGATCAACCCATCTGGAAATGGCAGCAGTGGCTAACTCATTGGCTAGGAAATCAACATAGGATGACTTGAACTTTTAGCAGGTGAGAGAGAGGACGTATAGAGAACAAATGATAACTTGTTGCAAATGAAGTGCCATATTGTGACCTGTTTAACCCTGTCTGCATGCCAGTGCTCCCTTAGTCTCCTGATCTTGCTGTCCATATGACAGGTAGCAGCACAGGTCTGGGAGCAGCCTCTGCTAGGCTACTGCTGCCCATTCTATGCAGATGGGTGGGGAATTCATGGAGCTTTGGTTCTGTTCCTAATGCATCTGCTTATGCTGCAGTGAAAGTAACCTATGCAGTGCTCAGGGAACAAAAGGGAGCCAAGAACTTGGACTGTGTGTGGGTCAGTGCAACTACTCTCTGCGGCTTGTGACAAAGCCACAATGGCAACATACCAGAGGCTACATGATGGAAAACTTGAAGCTCAACGAGAGAATGAGATGAAGTAAACAATAGAGAGGAAAGAATTAGGGAAGAGGAAAAATGTTGGTTCAAGATTCCCAACCTTATGTCTAATACTATTGAACAAGAATCCTTTTTAGCCACCAACTCTTGTTCAAGTTTTCATAATCTGATTTATTTTTCTATTTCTGTTTCTAAATATCATACTTTCTCTTCTTGCGTAAAATCTCTGGAGCTCTGCTATCATCTGTTTTTCTGACTATGTTTTAACTTCTGTCTGGAAATGTATCCTTTTCCCTTTTCTTAATACTTCTACTTTTAATGATTTGATGCATCTTCTCTTCCTTATCTTATAAGCACACGTATGACAATCAGAACCATCCATTGTTGATTCATCTGTATTTTTGTTTACATTGCTGTATCGTCCTTTTATTCTCCTTCAACTCTTAAATTCAAAGGATCGATAGAAATATGCTGCCATCATTTCAAAGTTCATTGGAAAGAGGGATCCATATAAAGACAATATAACATAATGTAACCATACCAGAGATCACTTTCTTCAAATTCTTCATAAGGGAAAATGAATAAAGCTATTATATCTTGATTTGCTTTATAAATCCTTACAAATACTTAGTCAAAATAATGACTTGTAGAGATGAAAACCATTATAAGAAAAATCTTATGTCTTTGAGCTGTCTTCAGTTCAACACATCCTGCGAATCTAGGAACCTTTAAAGGTAGCTGGAAAGAGATAAAAATCAAAATGTACTGTTGATGCTTGATTGTATTGAAGATGTCTTTTAAGGGAGTGGGGGAATTAGGCACTATTTATCCACTTTGATGTATAAAGAAGGCCTGTAAAGGATTTTATGTTCCATTTGTTTTTTACATTAGAAAATCAGGTCTTTTGGGGACTGTTCTTTCCTGCAAGATTCTATGGGCAGCCAGAGAGGCAGCAGGGAAATGACATTGCTGATACCAAGAATTTATTTATTGAAATGAGACTTTAATTCAGAACACTCCACTTTGTGTTTTTTTGTTATTACTTAGGGCTTGTCTCCACTTACCGTGGATCGATGCTGCGGCGATCGATCCACCGGGGGTTGATTTAGTGGGTCTAGTTAAGACCTGCTAAATCGACCACCGATCGTTTTCCTGTCGACTCCGGTACTCCACAAGAACAAAAAGCATAAGGTAAGTCGATGGGAGAGTTTCTCCCATCGACCCAACACGGTGTAGACACCGCAATAAGTCGACCTAACGTATGTCGACTCCAGCTACATTATTCACGTAGCTGGAGTTGCGTAACTAGGTTGACTTAACCCCATAGTGTAGACCTGCCCTTAGTTTTAGCACAAACATCTAACACACAGAAGGAAAAACTCTTTTTTGTCAAAGATTCAACACTCCATTCATTCCTGGTCCACATTTCTAGGTACATTTTTGAAGATCTCTACTAAAACAGGCAACATCAGATTTAACATACTATAGATTTCTAAGGAAAAAAATAATGTCCCCCACCTTATTTATTTATTTATTTATTTATTTGTGGGAGAAAAAGCTAGTCTGCCTTTATAAATCCTAAAGAAATGAAAAAAAAGGTACAATCCTTTTTTTACCTCTTCAGGTCACTTTTTTTTTTTAAAAGACTATTTAAGTTGTCTTGTTTGACAGTGTTTAATTCCTATACTGTATTTGCTTTGTAGTGGAAGCAGTACTCAAGCTAGTGCAAACTCCAGAATAAATCTGCAGTCACCGCTGGATGTAGGGCACATTGACCTGCCAGACCTGGAAAGTGAGGATACTTTAGAGTTACAATTCCAACAGCTCAGCCTTCCTCAGTTCTGTGTGTCCATCCTGGAATATGCTGTACCTCTTCTAAGAACAGGTGAATGGATATTAGATGGTTTTTGTGTGTGCAGGAATCCTTATTTTCCCTCATTTTGTATCCCATCCCAGTAGGAGAATCCCATAATATTTTCAAATTGGGTGTTTGTAAAGATTTTTTTTTTTTTTAAAGCAGCCATTCTTAAGCACATTAATCACACTATTGTGTGGTTATTTTGTTGTGGGGTATTTGGTAAGGCCCTGTAAAGTTGGATCAGCTAATAGATCTCTGGCTCTGTTTTGCCCTAGAAAAAGGCGGCGGGAAGAAATTGAATGCACAGGGGAAGGAGACAGAGGAATGTAGATTCACAGGGAAGAGGAAATAGTGAGTTTGGCTGAGACAAAGTAAAGTGGGACAGGGGTGTGTGGACTGACAAGCAGGAAATAAACCCTCTCTCAACTTAACCTTGTTTTTTTCTGCCAC
>NW_020664409.1:20209031-20232331 GCF_002925995.2 Terrapene triunguis
CCCCCCCCCCCCCCCCCCCCCCCCCCGTAGTGAAGACCTGCCCTGAGTCTGAGCTTGAGGAGACATACGGTAGCTTTAATTGACCTTGTGCCCTAAAACTAGAATGTAGCCACAGCAGCACGACTGTGGGAAGGTAAAGTATTTACCTAGTATTTCTGATCTCTGATGGCAATGCTTGATTAGAGCTAGTTTGAGTATGTCTTCGCGAGCTGCGAATCTCACCTCCAGCTTGTAGCATAGACATACCCTAAGTTACTATCCTTTGCCTTAAACGCAAAGAGCAAAATAAGTATTAAAACATTTAAGATATTTACATATTATTAGATTCATTATCAGTTATTTATCATTTGTACAACTTTAAACTGAGCTGTAGATGTACCCTCAGTGAAAGGTTCATTTTGCTTTTAACAGTGGGTAGGAGATATTTTTATTTTAAATTATATAAAATATAAATAGTTCCAGATTGGAAAATTCACTAAGATAAAAGTTAAAGTAATAAATAAATATATGTTGTTATAATCTTGATTTATAAAAAGTCAAAGTAAAAATTCAAAGTTCCACAACTGACCTGAACATATTTCTGGACTCATTTTTCAGCTGCCCCTCCCCCTTTAAAGAGGTGGTCATGGTATGTAGCCCAATCTTGATCAGTTTATTTTAAATAACCAATTTAGCTCTTAGGGCCTTCTCCTAATAATCAGGGGCTGGCAATAGCATAGATGCATTTCTAATACACCAATCACTAGTATTAAGGAGCCACATGCATATAACCAAACTTAGACCGAGCTCTTATCCCTATTTTAAGCCTCTTTGGGGGAGGGGAGTTAATCTCTTTGGCCTTTCTTTGGAAACATTATGGGGTTGTTATGCTACTTTATTTGAGAAAGTCCTATCCGAAGAAATTCTGTTGATATGATTGCCATCAGTGATATCACACAGCAAAGGTCCTCTACTCTGTACCAGTTCTTGAAAGTTTCACACTTAGGGCTATCAGCGGGAGCTTCCACCTTGATTGAAGGTGCTGCTGAAACTGTGAGAAAGTGGGGAAAGAGTTGATATTAAGAAAGCTTGGCTCTTTTCCATTAATGGCATTACGTTTTAAGGTCCTGGTCCTTTATTTGGTATTGGACTGGATGCTAATGTGGAGTATTGTGTGATACTCTCAACATTCTGCTTTGTTTAGCAAGAGGACCACAATATGTTGAATCAGCTGTAGCGTACATGTGGGCTGCATAGTCATCTCAGGTAGAGTACATTGAAATTGTCTAGCTTGGAAGTCACAAAAGTGTGGATCACGGTTAGCTAAGTCTTTATCTGTGAGAGGTGGGTGCAGGCTCCAGCTAGAAAATGCTCTGGCTGCTGTTGCTGTTATCAGTATTCATGAGGTTGTGCTGAACCTTGAGACTTCATTCCACCTTGATGATGGATAATGGAGATGTTGCCTTCGCTAGGTAGTGAAATTGTTGCTTTTGCCGATTCTTAAATGTTTTCTCTTTCCCTTTCCCACACTCTCACTTCAGTTTTACCTGGGTAGTGTGAACTGACTACTTCTTGATCAGAATTCATACACATCTAGACTCCAGATCAAGTATCAAACCTCGGGGTGGGGGACGGGGGGAGCTTACTGTGGAAATGTAGCATTTCACTACTAAATAAACATATGTTTGAAACCATAACTAAGATCAGGAACACTACAGTGACCCTCCTGAGCTATAAATGGGAAACTTTTAAGATTTAGTGTGCGGACCTCAGGTTTTCTTCCAGAAATACCCTAAAAGTACAAACAACTATGTGACAAAGGAGTGGAAGCATAGGGAAGAAAGTGTACCCAGTGAGTCAGCTGCAGGAAGACCTTAAGCATTGAGAATTCCAAACCTAACTTAGCCCTACTAAAGTTTTGCCCATGCTGAGAGTCAGGGCCTAACTTGTCTTGTTGAGAAAACTGCATGATGTTGAGTCCACCACCTATAAATATGCAACAGATAAAGCAGCAGCTGTCACTTTGAAAGCGGCCAGCCTTCCATCTATTCTCCTTTTGTGGCTACTAATGGCTTAGTGGCAACTCTCACGTACAGCACATCTGCAGGCTTGCTATTCCAAGTTTCTTTTGCTCACAGATTCTCAGCTGTAAGAATACATGAAGCCCTACCTCAAGAAGTCACCAATAGGCAATCCACATTACGCAGAATGTAACCTTCTGGTTAATGGGGACCAAGAAAAGGGACTTACAAAATAAAAGAGTAAAAAAGAAGGCCAAAAAAGGAGTGGGAGGGTGGGGGGTTGGGAATGACAAGGCGAAAGACCCCAGGTTGAAGAAGAACAGGAGAGAGAAAATGGACCAAAAAAATAAAGACGTCTGTGACAGTAGTTTGGGATGGTGGGAAAGGGCATAGCAGAATCATCCATCTACCAGCCTTTGACAAAAAGTAGGGAGCTGCTATCCTAGTACATAGACTAGTGTGGAAACATGCATCCTATGTTGAAAACAAAACCACCAAGAATGGGGAGATAACTTTCTCTCCTGCCTATCCAGGTGGTAAGTTTCAGGCAGATTTATCCCTGAGCTAGAAAGATCAATCAAATAACATCGTATCCACAGCAGTGGTAAAATGTGTCTGCAACACTATAAAACGTTATATGTAAACATTCTCATCCTGTCCTTCCTCATATAGCCAACTGACTTTATTTGGCAAAATTCCTATCCATGGTAAATATACATTAGTCTTTTTTTTCCGGGAGTGTCTTCTCTGAGCAACTATTCCCTAGTTGTCATCTTAGCTGCGACTTAACGAGTTCACCCAAGGTTAACAATGCTACATCTGTGTCTTCACTAGGCTTACAAAAATGCTAACAGCAGGCACAATAATACAGTAGAAATGTCATTGGTGGTAGCTTTTCTAGTATAGGCTATACTCATTAAAACAGCCTGGAAAATATATTAAAGTTTAGCAGCTTCAGCACAAAATCTATTTCCCTGCTTTTTATTTACTGTAGTGCTTGATAATAAGAACTAATATCTTCCTTGTTTCTGGAGGGTGAAGGGGAAGAAGCGAAAAATATCCCAGTAGTACTTCCTTATTAAACATGGTGCTGCTGTAACTAGAAGAAGGAATTTATCATTTCAATAAACTGACCATTGTGAATTCAGGGTAATTAAAGAATCCAGGGTGGAATGTGACTTTTTTCTCACAAGAAATGTGACCGGCTGGCTTAAGTAGTCAGAATCATCAACTCGCATAAGCGTGGCCAACCTGAGCTTGAGAAGAGCCAGAATTTACCAATGTACATTGCCAAAGAGCCACTGTAATACATCAGCAGCCCCACATTGCTCTCCCCCTGCCCACCTCTGCTCCCAGCGCCTCCCATCCAGCGGCAGCCCTGCCAATCAGTGCCTCCCCCTCCCATCCTGCACCTCCCAATCAGCTGTTTCATGGCGTGCAGGAGGCTCGGGTGTGGGGGGAGGAGCGAGGGCATGGCAGGCTCAGGGGAGGGGACGGGAAGGGGTGCAGTGGGGGCAGGGCCTGCGGCAGAGCCAGGGATTGAGCAGTGAGCACCTCCTGGAACATTGGAAAGTTGGCGTCTGTAGCTCCAGCCCCGGAGTTGGTGCCTATACAAGGAGCTGCATATTAACTTCTGAAGAGCTGCATGTGGTTCCGGAGCCACAGGTTGGCCGCTCCTGAACTAGTGTATGAAGAGCTGTCTGTAGTACAAAGAATGAAACCATGTTAAGATCTGAACTGTGGGGGCGTGCCTAGTACTCTTGGTGAATAGTGAGCTCTCTAGTGAATTAACTCTCAAAATATTCTTTCCAGAAAACAAAGAAAAAGTAGACGTGATTCAAAGCTATTGCTGGATGTTGCAATGGTGACAATTGATGCTAACTGAGTGTAGCATGAATGCACAAGAAAATTAAATTTACAGATGTTCAGAGTTAAAGTATTCCCTGGCTGAAAAGGGGCTGCCCTACTAACATTAAATCATTTATACGCTGTCTACAATTGAACTGCTGTAACATCTTTCACGTTTTCATTCATAGGCAGTAGTAGAGTGACCATGCAAGTTCTTGAATTACTTGCTGAAGATGTGCTTCTTATTGGTGATGCAGTATCTGAAGATGTTTGGGAGGACCACAGCCTCTTTGGGTTAGAGTTGGTGAGTCTGGAAAGTTTCTTATCTTTAGACTTTGGTTAATGGTATTTAACAGTTTGCCTTTCCTGTAGACATCAGACATTTTCTGGAGGATAGACAATTCTACTGAACTACCCTTTTTTAAACATTTAAACAGTCCAGTAATTACAAAAGGTTGATATTGCTGGCATGTTCTTCTTATTTTAAACTTTGATATGTATACTCCTCGTCTACTAGAAATATTGAAGTCATAAGAGTTTAAGGCCATAAGGGACCACCAGATCATTTAGTTTGACCTCCTATATGTCACAGGCTGCCAGCACATTAAACCCAACAACAGAAATGAGACTGAAGTAAATGAGACCCACAGGGATAGCATAGGAGGGATCACCAGTGCACCAGTGCTAGAGGCCTTGCAATGGTGGGGAAATAATTAAATGAGATATACACAGACAGTCCTGGCAAATGACCCACTCTCTTATGTGCAGAGAAGGCAACAACCCACCAAAGTCCCTGCCAATCTGATCTGGGGGAAAATTTCATCCTGACCCTGTATATGGGCATCAATTAGACCATGAGCATGTGAGCAAGAACCAGCCATCTGAGGAAGAGAATCCTCAGTGCTAACGCACTGAAGTTTCACCTTTTATAAATACTCATAATGAATGTTGACTTACAACAAAGGGTTACTGAATATCTATTGACAGACAAATATATTTAGGGATAGGTTGCAGAAGATATACATGGATAGTAAACAGGAGAAGACGGTCTTGTTTAAGTGGCAAGATTTCATTTCCCTGACTTAGCCTTTAGTAGGGCTAAGATCATTTCCCTGACTCCCTCAAGGAGTTAAAAATGTCGGGTACACTACAGCCTTATTCATCCAAAGGGCTCAGCAGATACTTAGAGCTTTCAGATGAAGGGCTGCTGGTTGACCAGTTGAAAACCCCACACTCCAGGTAAGTGATTCCAGAATTGCATCAGGATTTGCTACCCATATTTGCAGATGTCCCTTGGAAGGTGGAGATGGGGAGGTTCAAGGTTGACCAGACTTTTATAAATAGGGCCCTACCAAATTCATGGCTGTGAAAAACATGTCATGGACTGTAAAATCAGACCTCCTCTGTGAAATCTAGTATATTGGAAGGGAAGAGGCAGGACTGGGGGTGCCCCAGCTAAGGGCTCCTACTGTACCTGGGGCTCCAGCTGCTAGTCCCCTCCGGGATGGGAAGCAACGAGACTTACTCTTCTCCCGCACAGCAGCTCTCAGTGGGAAGATCAGACCCACCTCCACCTCTGGGTACCCCCCTCAGCTGCAGGAAGCTCTGGGGTTGGGCAGCAACCCCGAAGTTTCCTGCAGCTGCAGGAGGTTCCCGGAAGTGGAGGTGGGTCTGCTCCTCCCCCATGCTGATGGGAGCGCCCCAGCTCTGGGCTCCTAGCTGCTAGTCCTGGCCAGACTGGGGAGGGACTTGTTCTTCCCCTGCATGGCCGCTCTTGGGGGGAGATCAGACTCACCTACGCGTACCTCCCCCAGCTGCAGGAAGCTCCGCCCCCAATCACTTCCTGCCCCCATTGCTCTGCAGCTGTAGGGGGAGGGATCACTGTACAGGGAGCTGCACCCTTTCTAGATGCAATTAGCTTGTTTAAATAAAAATATAAAGGAAGGTCAAGAACTTGATAGGATATTTTCATTGACACTTTACAGCAGCAAATAACATTCAGGATTCAACTCACTGATTGATAGATATGGAGACATTGGGCTGGAGGGGAGGGGGGTGTAGTGTAGTGTTCTCAATTGGCAGCCTACCGGAAGACAAGTGAAATTACTTGAAAATGAGTGTTCAAAATAAATCAAAAACCTCTACAATCATTACTGCAGTGGATCCTGTGAAAGAATTTGGAAGCCAAATTCTACGTGCCAATGGTGTATTTTGTACAAGCTGCAGTGTTTCCTTGGATCACACATCTGTGACAATGATTCAGCTCCACTTAGACTCGGAAACCCATAGAAGCAGAAAGAGGACTGCAGATAGCGCATTGCTGGGAAACAAAAAGTTAAAAAAACAAAAGCCAATTTCATCTCTTTTTAAGAAGACGACAGAGAGCTCTGAGATCCATCATTTAGCTAGAATGGAACTTGTGGATGCATTTTCAAGTGCTAATATACCATTGGAAAAACTTGATCACCCAAAGCTGTGTGAATTCACAAAATGCTGGTTGCTTACCAAGTGCGAATAAGCTCCAACAGGACTATCTTGCAAAGGTTTTTGCTACACATTTTGAGGAGATGAAATCTCAAATTAACTCATGCAATTATTTCAGCTGTGTCCACAGATGAGCAAGACAACTACATACTGAATGTTCTATTTTATTTTATTTCTGACAATACCAAAGATGTACAGACAGGAAAGCGAATAGTGCTCGCTGACTGCGTTTACTTGGATGCTGTTGCTATACTACAGTTTCTCAAGTGGTAATTAAAACCATTTCAAAATACGGTGTGGATTTGACAAAATATCTGTTTTCATAAGTGACAATGCAGCTTACATGACATTTTTCAAATCTGTTTTCCAAGGTCTAATGCCAAATGCTGTCCATATTACATGTAACACACATATAATTTCTCTTAGCAGTAAGCTGTGGAGTAGCAAGCTTGGTAAAGATGATAAACTGGTCAGCTACATTAAAAAGATCTTTAAACGCTGCATAAGCTGCAAACTTTGATACAGGCAGCACTTTGCAAACATGACTGAAATCGGGGAACAAAATATTGTACTTCCCCCAGGGCCAGTAATTACTCATTGGAATTCCTGGTTTTTGGCTGCTGTACAATACCATGACGCTCACCTGAAGTACTGCTGAGTTTGTCTCAGAAGAGCTGACACTGACATTGCAAATGCAGGTTTTAACAGAACTTTCAACCCTTCTAAACAATGTTCAGCTGAATGAGCAAGTTCAGTTTGTTGCCAAGAATGTCACAGGACTGATGGACTTAATCACTTGGTTCGAATCTCGGCATGTCACAATCCACCAAGCTTACAACAAGGTAATGGATGTACTATTTTGGGTTGGAAGCACAGTCAAATGAACATCAGTCTGACAATGTTGAATTAAATACCAGTGTTCAGCAGGAGTTCTCTTGCATGACAAAGAAGCTCAGACAATACTACTGCTACAGGGAAGAGTCAAGCAATGTAGCAAAAACGGCTCAAAAGTTTCAACAACCTGCAGCAGGGCTCCTGAAAGCTCTGTGTATTTTTGACACTGCACAAAGGTACTTGTTGATGGTTGATTTAACCTCACTTAATGTAATTCCTGGCTTTGACAAGAATTGTAGGTTGGAGATTCCTGTTTATAAAAATATCACAAAAGAAGCGGATTGTAGTTTGCCTGTGTTACAATTTTGGAACTCTGTTGAAGGCAGAATTGCCCACCTCTCAAGACTAGCTCGGTATTGTCAGACAGTTCCAATGAACTTCATGGATGCAGAGAGAGCTGTGTCTAAACACGGACAGGTGTTTTCAGTGCAGAGACGGAATGAAGAAAGACAATCGCTGGATGCTCCATTCTGACATTCAATTAATGATATTTGAAACCAGAACTTTTTTTTTTTTGCTTGCTTTTGTTAACTTAAGGCAGTGGCTCTCAAGTTTGAAGCTACCAATGGAGATCACTACCCTACAAAACCGCCTCACATGCCCATATCTTCCAATCAGGCAGTGTTATTTGCTGCTGTAAAGTGTCAATCAATAAAACCTGTCAAGTGCACATGACCTTGCTTTATTTTATTGAAATAAGCTGCTAATTGCATCTGGAAGTTTACATCTCCCTGTACGGTGACCCCTCCTCCCATGGCTGCGGAGCGATGGGGCAAGAAGCAAATAGGTGTGTGTGTGTGTGTGTGGAGCTTTTTGCAATGGCTGTGCAGGGGAAGAGGAAGTCCTGTCCTTCCCCAGCCTGGCTGGAACTAGCAGTTAGGAGCCCCTGACTGGGGCTCCCCCAGCAGCACGAGGGAGATCAGACTCACCTCTGGGAACCTCCCCTCGGCTTCGGGAAGCTCCACGGTTGCTGCAGCACAGAAGTGAGGGTGTACCAGCCTCACTTCTGCACTGCCTCTGGAGGTGGGTCCGATCTCCCCCCAAGAGCGGCTGTGCAGGGGAAAGCAAATCCTGGCCCTCCCCACTCCGGCAGGGACTAGCAGCTAAGAGCCCCCTGCTGGTGCATTCCCAGCAGCATGGGGGAGATTGGACCTACCTCCACCTTTGGGAGCCTTCTCTGGCTACAGGAAGCTCCACGGCTGCTACCTTCAGAGCACAGCTCTGAAAGCAGCGCAGAAGTGAGGGTGGCAATCCCGTGATCCCTCCTCCCCCCACAACCCCTTTTTTGGTCAGGAGCCCCACAGTTACAATACCATGACATTTCAGATGTAAACATCTGAAAACATGAAATAGACTAATTTTCAGATCCTGTGGCCATGAAATTTACCAGAACAGACTGTGAGTTTGGTAGGGTCTATTTATAAAGGTTATACTTGGTGTTCTTGGTCATAGAATGTGTCAAATAATATACCTACAGATCAGATGTGACAATCCCCAAGGGAAACATAATTCATTTAACCTGGAGTATGGCAGGGTGCTGCTAGAGAGGCCTTAATCCAGGGATGGGCAAACTTTTTGGCCTGAGGGCCACATCTGGATATAGAAATTGTATGGGAGGCCATGAATGCTTATGAAATTGTGTGGCAGGCTCTGGGGTGAGGCTGGGGATGAGGGATTAGGGGTGCTCCAGGCTGGGACCGAGGGGTTCGGAGGGCAGGAGGGGGATCGGGCTGGGGAAGGGGGCTGGGGCACAGGAGGGGTTGAGGGCTCCGGCTGGGGGTGCAGGCTCTGAGGTGGGGATGAGGGGTTTGGGGTGCAGGAGGGTGCTCCGGGCTAGGATTGAGGGGCTCAGAGGGTGGGAGGGGGATCGGGGCTGGGGGCATGGGGGACAGGGGCGGGGGGTGAGACATGGAGGCTCCAGGTGGCGCTTACCTCAAGCAGCTCCTGGAAGCAGTGGCATGTCCCACCTCTGGCTCCTACGCGGAGGCGCAGCCAAGCAGCTCTTTGTGCTGCCCCTGCAGCTCTCGGAAGCAGCAGCAGTAGCATGCCCCCCTCTGGCTCCTATGCGGAGGCATGGTGCCAGTCTGGCAGCTCTGTGTACTGCCCTGTCCACAGGCGCTGCCCCTACAGCTCCCATTGGCTGCAGTTCCCGGCCAATGGGAGCTATGGGGGAGGGTGGTGGTGCTTGGGATGGGGGCAGCGTCCAGATCCCCTGGCTGCCCCTACGCATAGGAGCTGGCAGGGGGACATGCTGCTGTTTCTGGGAGTGGTGTGGAAAGCCCCCGACCCTGCTCCCCAACGGGAGCTTGAGGGCCGGATTAAAAGTTCTGACAGGCCAGACATGGCCTGTGGGCCATAGTTTGCCATCACCTGCCTTAATCAGCTCCTGCCACTCCAGCCCCAATCAGGGGGATTGGATTGGGGCTGGGTAGCTAGCCTGATGCTTGCCTGGTAACTGATCACACCTGCCAGACTTGTTACCAGGAGCTATAAGACTGGGAGGAAGTGAGACCAAGGAGGTGGGGCGGAGACCGGGATGGGGAAGGGGAAGGGGAAGGGGAAGTCAAGACTAGATTCAGAGGGAGGTGGGAGTCGGGAGTCTCCTAGTCTGTTTCTGGCCAGGCCTGTGGTAGGCCAAGCTATTGTAAAAAGCCTGAATATAGTTGGAAACAGGTGGTGGGGACTTGGTCACAAATAATGAGCATGGGTGTTGCACCAGCCTGAAGTGTCCCTGAGTCTCTGAGAAGAGGGAGAGAAGTGCCACACCGGAGGGGCAAGGCATGTGCCCCATTAAATGGAGTTTAATCAGAATTTGATTAAACAAAAGTGTGGTGTGTGGTTTTATAAATATATAATTCACCACATTTGTTAATCATAAAACACACAGTTGAAAAGTATTTTTTTCAGTGACAAACATTTCTGCAGTGTTCAGAAACATTTCTGCAGTGTTCATAAACATTTTTTTGATTTGCTGAAATATTTATACCCCTCCATGCATGGCAACATGGTGGATCACAGTGAGCTGTTGACCCTTACCCAAAATGTTTTACTGTCTAATAGAAAACATAGATGTTTCAACTAGGAAAATTTTTACTATGATTGCTGTGATTATCAGACTGATCAATTAAATGAAGTAGTTTCAGGAGTTAATTGTTACATAATTTTAACTGCTGTCCTTTTAAAATATAACAAATTGATTTTGTTACTTTAAAGGTTAAAGCATTTATTTAAGATCTGGTAAATGCCAGTAATTTTGCTTGTAATGTTTAAATACATCAAGATGTTTTGTTGAACTATATAGGAAAGTGTAAAGATCCTTCTAGAAGAGGCATGGCTTCGTCTGGTGTATGCAAACTGCCATATAGGTGAATGAAATAGAACTAAATTTAAATGTCTAAAACCATACTAAGCAATATGTAGTCATTTAATAGCCTAGAGTAAGGTGCATTAATAATGTTTACATGCTGGAAACGTGCATGTTGTCATTTTATATAAAATTGACTACGACTTGTATATCCTTTTGCTGCAGAGTTGTTTTCCAAAGTCTAAACTTCCTTCTTTTTAAAATTTGTAGTTTTTATAATTGCAAAGAGAACTGTCCAAATGTGACCCCAGGGCAATATTTTTCCTGAATAGGTTGACAGTGTGAAGTAACAGCTCTGAGATGTGTGAACTAGCTTACTCACCCCTGAGTTCATTCTGAAAGCTAATGATGTTGAAATTGTTAACTATTTAAATGCTGATTATCTAGATATTTCTATTAATATTATGTGCTTGTCCCACAATCCCAAATGCCCTTGGATATTAAAACTCCCAGCTGTTTGCTAATGGGATGATGAATCATCCATCTTTCTCTGACCACTTTTATAATATAATTTATGACAAAAATCTGCAGCACACGAAAAACTTGCAGCAGAATAAAATTTAAAATTAACATCCGAATATGTAATACTGTACTGATTGTTATTTTCATATCTGACCTGGTAACACCTTATTTTTTTAAAATTTACTCAAAGTTGATTTAATCAGTGGACACTCAAAATATTGCAGAAATCAGGGCCTTGTCATAGAGTTTGAATTTAGTTTTCAATTGAGTGCACAGAGCTTTGCCTTTAACTGTAAAAATGTCAACAGTTGTGAAATGTTGCTATTGTAGCATTCACCTCTTAATAATTTTACAAAATTTAAAACATCTGACACTAAGTGATGGTAACATGGCTGTAAATAATTATTTACAGGATCAAGTCAGTGAATGGCAGATTTCCCATCGCTTTAACCTCCTGGAAGCTAATGTTTTCAGTCTTTCAAGCACTGTTATAATTGAGCAATATTAAGTATATTCTGAAATTTCCTTATTGGAGTATTTCATATCCAACTAGTTTTAATCCTTTGACTAGATATTATTTGATTTGGATGAATTTGCTCATGTGAGAGAGACAGATAATACAGTGTGAACAAATATTTCTTTACACACGTCCGCCAGAGCACTTCTGTTCTGAACTGCCAGCATCAAGTCCTGAATCTTTGCTGACTAAAAAGAGCCAGGCATGTTAAATTTCATGTTGGAGTTTTGATTTGGTTTAAGTTCCAGTAGGGGTTTCCTAATTAGGAAATATGAAACTGAGCCTGCGGAATAGGGGAAGAAAAAGATTTGTGGTGGGGGAACTGTCTCATTCCTATCGTAGTTGGACCTGAGAAGATGATTTTGGGAGACCAACTGTTTAGCTTGCTTCTCTATTTTAGTGCTACATCAAATGAAACATCTTTGTCTTTTACCAGGTTTTATTTTTTTTTAATGGTGTATGCTAAATAAATCTATTAGGCTTCGCTTCTTGAAGAGTAAATGGTGATTTGAAGTCTTTTATAAATCAAGTTTTGAGGACTTCAGTAACTCAACCAGAGGTTATGGGCCTACTAGAGGATTGGATGGTGAGGTTCTGTGGCCTGCAATGTACAGGATGTCAGGCTAGGTGAATTATGATGGTCCCTTCTGGCCTTACAAGTGTATGGGTCTATAAGAGTCTTTGTTTTGGATTAGTTCTGGGGGAGTGTCTCTTATGACCCAGAAATGCTTATAAGTTTCCTGGGCACTTGGTCTTTTGTATTTTCCTTGTTTTAGTCACAGCTTGACAGCTCTGCGAAAAGGGATCCTATTTTTTTTTTTTTTTATTATTTCAGATTCTCTAGAGGAGAAAATTAATTTCGGTAATCCCTTCAGGAACTAGTAGGGGATGCTTCAGTGCTTACTTTTGTCCTCTACCCATGTTTCTGTTCTCTCAGTCTTTTATTGTTGTGTTTCTGTTCTCATTGGTGTTGGGAATGCTTCCCAATTTTTTGTGATGTGGATTTAATTAGTGTGCTGTTTTCCTCTTCCAAGTCAGTAATGTGAATCTAATTTATTGGGAAATAGGGGGCCTGATACTATGAATTGTCATAGGCTCAACTATTTGTATCACTAGCAGGGATGTGACTGTTTTTTAGGAGTAATAATGCTTGATTCTACCACTGAGTTAAAATATTCGTCTCATGTTCCTAAACCAGGAAGTCAAGCTACTGTATTAGTGAGCCAAGGAGAAATAAATTTTCTGTATTTTTTCAGATGAGTATGAATCCTTTTCATATGGCTATATAACAACTCTGGACAGTGTTTACTTTGGACGAATTATTGTTCGGTTCAATTATATAGCTAGGTATCAGATACTGTTCCCACCTTCCAGATTCTAGCAAACCAAGCTTTACTAACGGTTCACAATTAAATCCATTCCTCTCTCTCTCAACATCCAAAGAGCTGATTTCATCTGGTAGTGATCTCCATTCCTCTTCTGCGCTAGACTTCTAAGCAGTTCTAGAAATCTCTTATTGTTTCCTGGTAGGGTTAGTAGACATAACAGAAACTTTTGATGTTTCTTAAGACTCCCTTTTTGACTTACTAGGATAAAGCAGACATTCACAGATTTAAATTAGATCCTAATGTTTCTAGTATTGAAACAGACTTCAAAATGTGTTTATGCAAATATTACAGAGTGATAGAAGATCAAAACAGGATGGGGGAAATACTAATTCGATTATTTTTCTTAAAAATAAAATAAAACACCTCAAATCCCCAAACTAGTGTTCAGAATCTCTAAGAAATGTTCTAGAAGTTTTCAGCACATTTCTGTTTAAATGCCAAAATACAGTTCAACTTGTTGTGTTATATTTCTGAATAATAATAGAATGTTGACACTTTGCTTAGTTGTAGTACTTATATAAATATTTCACTTTTGTTCTTGTAAAGGTACTGCTATAATAGAGAATGATTGGTGATGATTCTTTTTGTTGATAGGAATTTATATTGTATCTTTTGTTCTCACTTGCAGAAAGATAAGCTGCTTACGGTCCTGGGTTCACTTGGAGAAACCATATCCTACCACAAAAGTAACATCAGCTCAGAGCAGCCTGAGCTGATGTTAGTGCACCACAGAATGGCATTTATTAGCATTTCACTTTTCACCGTGCGACTATTGCAAACACTTCTCCCTGTAGAAAAGGTGAGGGGGAAACAAAGTTAGTAAAGAACTGATTATTGTTAATGTTTTTATTGATTTTTAAAAAGTAGCCTTGTTTTGTCTTTGTATACTAGGAGAGTACAAAGAGGTACTTTTCTAAGATGTTTGGTGGTTGGTGCTGGTAACACAGCTTGTTGGCAGGAAAGGGAACCTGGTGGATTGCTGAGGTGGTATGATCATGGAATAGAATACCCACCTCCACCACCTGCTCAGTTTTTAAGCTTGCAAGGGCCTTTGGCAAAGGTCTTTTGTAGTTTTAAATTTCTGCTAAGGATAGATTTTTTTTGGTGAACTTTTTCCACATGTTTTTTGGATAGAACCCAACATTATTTCTTTCTCTCAGCTCCTGGAATGAGAACACAAGTGTGGGTGAGTGTTTTGGAGAGCTAGGAAGAGTCATGAAGTGTCACATTTCACCTTAAGTCATGATATAGTTTCATGAGCAGTATGTTCATTCATGTCTAAGATGAGCAGTAGAGGTCCTGCTCTGGGTCACGGTGAGCAGGAGCAAGTGGCTTGGGGCAAGAAGACTCTCTGTTGGCAGTTGGCCATTGGAATGTAGGGTGGAGCAGCATTATCACACAAATAGTACTTACTCTTGAAGATTCTTTAATTCCTCGTGACTGCCACTAGCACTGTGCTACTTATACAAAAGCATAATTTTATCACTGCCGTGTTTTTCAAGCTATTCCAAGAGTTGTGTGGTTTGCGAGGCTATGCTGCCCTCTGCTTGTTAGTAGCAAATTGAACACTTCAGATAGAATTATTTTTGCTTCACTTGCTGTATATATTAAGACACTTGAACTTTTGCTAATGCCTGGACCGTTATATGCCATGATAATACTTTATATTTTGCAGTAACCTTAAACTTTTACTGTTTGCAAAGAATAATTACATCATGATAAACAGCCCTGCAATTATCTATAAATTGTAGATAGTATAACAAATTGGAACTCTATTTAGGAATGGAGTCTTTAGAAACCCTGGTAAGTTTTTGGTTTATATTTAATGACTTGTTTCTATTTAAACAATTTTTCACTGCTTTGCTCTGCAGTGTAACTTTTTGGTTTTTTTTTCAGAAGTTTTGCAACTTAACATTCATTGTCTAGGAGGATCATTTAACTGATACAAATATGATTTACCATGAATTATATTGTACTATTTAAAGTATATGCCTTCTCTCTAGTCCCTAAAAATTGTACATATATATCAGTTTTTGTATAAACACTATTTTCATTACTATCATTTTGTGTCCAGCAAATGGTTTTTTGTTTGTTTATTTTTTATCTTGTGTATTGACAGGAGTTGAGCAATGTAGCTTTCAGACTCTGAATTACTAATTTCAGCAGAGTTACCACTTATTGCAATCAGAGCAAGTTCTCATCTGGTAATATGTTGCAACATCATGCAATTGTAAAGCTGCAAGTATTTTAGGGATTATAAAGATACCTGTAATGATAACATTATAAAGGGCAAGAGGCTACAGAAATAACTGAGTCTGTGCTACAATCTGGTGGTTACTAATTAGACAAAATTTAACAAATTAGTGGAGGATCCAATCCCACGGCTGGACTAAACATATGTATATTACTTCAGCACTGACTTACACCTATAGGTTCCCCTCAATTTTTCCTAAAAGGTCTCCATCTGCTCAAACTTGTATAATTTGGAAGTCACTTTTCAGATCTTCTATTTTTTTTTTAAATACTAAATAGCAGCATTGAGAATTGCACTTGTTAAATAATTCAAAAGTTGAATTTAATAGCTAATGTTTATACTAATTTTTCCCTTTTTTTCCTGCTCCACTTTTCTCAAGGCCAGCAAAGTGTTACCAGAGAGCTTGGTGACTGTTTTATTTCTTCTTTCCTTGGACATGCCATTCTCCTTGGAATATCCAAGTATTCATGAGTCTGTGGCAGCCTATTTGGAGCAGATGAATTCTGAGAACTACAGTATTTATAAACAAGCTGCAGAGGCTGTTCATTCAATTGACTGCACCTGTAACTTTATGATGGATGTCCATAAGGAGGTATTGAATTCTGGTATACAAACTATACTGAAAAGCCTTTTGAAAATTAAAAACAAACAAAAAACTAGAGACCAAAATATTTAGGTGTGAGAATATTCCTTGTTCTGTGTTGATATGTGTACTTGTCTGACATGAGGGTAACAATCAGTTTCACTTAATATCAACCAGAAAGTTGAGAAAATCTGGCAAATGCAGGACGAAAAATTAAGGGGGTATTGCTGTGTGAATTTATAACCAGAAAGGTATGAAAGTAAGAGTAGTATATTTTAAAGGAAAAAATGCTGTAAAGTAATTGTGCACTATTTGAAATAACTTAGAACATTTTATATTCCAAGCAGTCCAAATAAGATGGCACTAACAACTAGGTAAAGACCTTTCGACGCTGATTATGCTGCTAATTTTGAGAGAGATATTGTTGTCTTCATGTGTTTTATGGACATTTACTCCATTAGGTACTCTATTCCTTGTCTTCTTGTTAAGGATATAAATGTGTTTTATAGTGTTAAATGATTCCAGTGTGGTACTAACATGTCCTCTTCCAGGACCCAGTATAAAGTTGTTTCTATTTGTACAGACTACTACATTCCTTGTTCCATTAATAAAGCCAATAGAGAGAAGTTCCATCAGGCACAGTACCAAAGAAGTCTAATGTTATTTGTGGACAGAAGTATCATCATGTAGTTAGAATGCTGAGTTCATTCATCAGTTACATACACAGATTCAGAAACTGAATTTATGTCCTTGTACTTAACATTCAACTTAACTAGCTCTTAAAATTAAAGTTTAAATGATTCATATTTAATACCTAACTCTAAAGGGTTAGCCTTAACAAATGTACAAAAATATAATTTTATGTTTTGATGAGATTAATAAAGTTAGTTCTAGTACAGATAATCTGGATTAACAGTGTAATACTTTATAGACCCCAGTTAAGAAAACACATATTGATCTTTACTGTAGTCTTGAAGGGCATATTTCATTATTAAAATAGCTTAAATATTAAGGGCTCAGGAATATTTTGAGATGCTCTGATGTGTTATGGTCCTAATGCTGCAAAATGCTGGGCACCCGCTTTTCATATTGAAGTTAATGGGAACTGAGGAAGTTTTAGCACCTGCGAGGTATTTAGCAGCCCACAAGATCAAACCCTAAATATGGGCATTTGTACTCGCTAACATGGACAATTGATCACATTGTTGTAATTTATTTTAAAAGTATTTAATAGTAACTGTAACTTGTTATCCTGGTTAACCACATGGAATGGTGTTATTTTCATTGCAGAGAGAGACTGAGCCTGGCAAGATGTAATTAGTGGATACCACAAAATTTTCTAGTACTCAGAATGTATAGAAGTAGCTTATTTTTTAAATTAACATTAATAATTGCCTTTTTTTAATTTATTTTTTATTTTTTAGGGAGAAAAAAATTTCTTTGAACTAGTGGAATTGGCAGATCAGGCCCTAAATAGCCTTCCTTATCATCAGCACTTTCCCGTGCTTCAGGAAATCATCCACATTTGCTTGACTATGTAAATAAATTATTATTTTAAATTATTACTGTTTGAGGAAGTACACTGTTTTCTTTGTATAGAAGAACTGTGTCCCATATGTTGCAGGTAAAGTGTGGGATCTTTACTCGTTCTAGATTATGGTCTTGTTCCCATCATTAATTTATCCAGCCGTATCGTAAAAGAAAAGAGCTGTGCAAAGTTTTGTCACTAAATTAATTACAAAAAGGGGTAGAGCATTTGGATTTTTTTTTAAAAAGGCATCTCAAATGTATTTGAAAGTCGAAGCCACCATTTTAACTCTGACATTACTTGAAAACAGATTAGAAAGTAACTTTAAGGAGACTTGTTTAAGGACAACCTGGCATAATTTTGCATTTGAAGCTTAAATGTGATAATGAGGAATTTGGGGAGTAGCCCTTAAAACTTTTCTGGTAAACTTTCTCTCTCCTGGGTTGTTGTCCCTCCTTCCCCTTTTGACTGACTTCTGCTCTGATCCCCATTTTGGATATTTTCCAGAGATGATTTTAAAAAAAATTTTTTTACTACAGTTGTTCTGCTAGCATAATTTTAGAGGAAACTCTTTCTTGTGTTGTAAATTCCAATGGGAGCTTATTTACCAAATATCTTTTTTTAAACGTACAATAGGTAAATATTTCTGCTAGTCTGTGCTTCCTGAAAAGGAGATCCTGCATTGTAGTCTTGGTATGAAATTCAAATCTCAGGTGGCTAATTATACTTCAAAATTCTTTTCACGGCTAGCTGGTATCAAAGACCGGGGGATGCTGTGCCTCGTGTGGTCCCACCCACGCTCTGCCCCCAGACCACCTCCTGCTTCCTGTTGGGGCTCTGCAGCTCTCCCCCATGGGCGGAGCCCCGGGCTGGGGCGGGTGCCGGCCAGGGAACCTGGGCAACGGGAGCTGGTGCTTGCACTGCCAGTCCGCCCAGTGTTTGGGGCGGGATGGCACGCCACGCCACACCACCTGGCACTCTGGGGCTGGGTGGGGGAGCCACGCTGCCCACTCAGTGTACTGGTGCAGGGTGCTGTGCCTCCCTCCCAGCGCTCTGGGGCTTGTGGGGGGGAGTGCCGCCCAGCGCTCCGGGACTTGGGGGGGGGGGGGGAGAGGTGTGTGCTGCCCACCCGCCCAGTGCTCCGGGTCTTGAGGAGGGGGTCTCTGGTCACCCGACTAGCGCTCCGGGGCTTGTGGGGGGACATGCAACCCACCCGGGGCTTGGAGGGGTGCCACCCACCTGGGGCTTGGGGCACTCAGGTGGTCCGGGGCTGGGGGCGGGGTTCCGGTGGGAGGTAGCAGGGTGGGATGGGTGGGACCTTGAGCAGAAGGGGTGGGCCAGGCTGGGGACTAGCCTCCCCGAGCCCAGGATTCACCCTCTGCCCATGACTCTTTTCATTTTAACATACGTAGTTTCTTTGGAAAACTGTGGTTTCTGACAATTGTGAGCAAGTTATGAAGGCAGGAAACAACGAATTTCATAGTCTGAAGAGACATTTCTCTTCATGCTGCCTGTCAGAAAATATGAATTCCACTCCTATATTTTCTGCTGCTAATTAGGTTTATATCTGATAAATGTTTATTACTGCTAGAGGATTTGCCACTACCTATTAGTGCTAAGGAATCACTTTAAAAAGTTGTGCTCCTTTTTTCAGTATCCATTGCAATCTTGATCAACTTTGCGGTTTTAGTTATGTTGGCTCACTTATATGTACGTTGTTTTGATCATGTGCCAGATTTATACAACTTAAACATGATAACTAAAATGTGAACAATATCACAATATTTTTACATTTTTCAAATTCCCCAATCAGGATTACTAGTCTGGTCATCTATGGTGCCACATTATATCAAGGTAAACTTAAATGAAATGTGCACAAATGTGAATATAAGTATAATAAGTTGCAGTTTTACAATGTTGGAGGAACATTCAAAATGACTTCTGAACTCTTTGTATATTGAGTCATTTCTTCTTCAGGATGATGACCATCTGTACTTCAGAAGGAATGTTGCCTGTGTGCCCTGCAGTACGCTGGATATCATGATAAATTTTGCAGAAGTCCTCCATGTCTTACTCTGTAAAACAAGCATGTTTATCAATATGGTACAACAAACCGTATAGCAGCTAATTTATCTTGGGTATTTAACTGTTTCCACTTGTAGCTGGAAGTCTGCCCAGGCTAACCCATTGCTGCAGGCAGAGAGTCAGAAGGTGCTTCTCCATCTGTTGTCCCATCCTCTGCTGAATATAAAAACTGAAGCTTACCATTGCTGTCTGGAAATTGTTAAGGTTAGAGCTACATATGGGTTTTGTAATGTTTTCTTTGAAGAAAATGTGGATTTTTTTTTTTGTCATTTATCAGTGGTTTTACAGTTTAGTCTGTTTCCAGTCTGCTATATATTGGTCTGGATTTGAAGATTGATGTTTTATTTGTAAAAGAGTGACGTTTAACTGGTTCAGCTATAGATCATATTACATATAGTGGCAGGGGTTCATAGAGTCTGGGATTCATATTGTTTGAAAAATCAAAATAATGTGTTTAGCTTTTTTTCCAAAAACCCTCTCAATAGCCTGCATCTCATTAATTTTACCTCCCTTATAACAGATTAAAAAGTGATATTTAAATTAATTTTAGATCACAAATGAGTTATGCAGTCTAATTAGCTTGGACACTGAAGCTAGACTTGGTAGGTTCACTTTTGTTTCTGATCATTTTCACTTCTTGGTCCTTGTGCATTAGTGCAATGTCATTTGAGTTGACAGCTCTTCTAGGAAAGGTTTATTTATATAAAAAGTTTACTGAAAGTATTAATAAAGACGCAAACATATTTTGTGAATCTATATTCAAGTAATTGATGAAGGATCTCTTTAGACTAATAGACGACCTGAAAAAACAACAAAAAATCGTTTGTGTTCTTTCTTCTTTATGACTTAAACACCCTGTTTAAAGTGTTTAATTTAAGACAAGTCAACCTTTTTGTTTACATGTATGTACCTAATTTTGACTTTAAAAATATCAGGAATATTAAATCTTATCTCTTCATTTTTCTGTGGATATGTTTTATGGATGACTCATACATGTGGCTTGATAAGGAGTTTCTCGTCCTTTAGTCAAAGGGATAGAGTTGCGAGTTCTGTAAAACGTAGCTGTATTCTGAAAAGTGACTAAGTAGAAATGGCAACTTCTTACTTAAAAGCTTACTTCCTGCTTGTATTCAGAGTTGTATTTGTTCACTTTAGTGACAAATATATTTTTACTGCTTTTTACAATTCTGTCTAAATGTTAACTCTTCCAAAACAACACAACAGGCAGAGAGAATTATGGATTTGTTTTCTCTATGAACAAAACTGTTTACTAAGTTTCAATCATTTATATTTGTGCAATCCAACTGAAGGCATTGGTTGTACATGTGTGTCACTGAGTGGTTCATTTAACTGCGTTGAGTTTCACAGACAGAAGTTAAAAATCAAACATCATTGTACTTGTAAACAGATGGAAATCCTTTAAACTCAAACAAAAAACCCCTCAGTTCCTGCCCCAGAGAGATCTCTTTGTCTTCCGTTTGCACAGTGCGTCGCACACTGTGGTCCTTGTCTGTGACTTAGGTACCTAGGCATTCCCACAATACAAATAATATTCAAACTACTATTTTTAATCACTTTTCACACTCCAAAACCTGTCCCAAATGTTTGCATTAAATATATATTCACAAAAAACAAAAGTTTAAGGAGTTTGAATAAAATCAGGTAACTTCTCAATTGTTTTTTATTTTCACTTTCATAGTATCTGTGATGTCATAATCCTACTAATTCTCCACTTATCCATCATCTAGGGTAGTCAAAAACTAATTTTTGATGTGAACAACAAAAGGACAAAAACTTTTCTCCAGGTCATGATACATATTTTAAAGAGTAGTATTCTATCTTTTCCTTTGTAGGGCACCTTTAAGGAATTTTGGTGAAATTCTGTTCCCATTGTAGTTGATGGTAGTACTCCATTGACTTCAGAAGAGCCAGAATTTCTTCCTTGGTCTCTCTCTCTCTCTCTCCCCTCCCTCCCACCATGTTTTCTAATACATGGATTATATTTGTCTAATTTAGCTTCTGCAGAGTTTGGGAAAATATATGCATACTGGATGAGATGCATATTGTATATTTAGTTTCTGATTCTTTTTACTAAATCTTCTTTTAGTAAACCCCCCTCTGGTTTTATATTTAGGAATTTCACATGGACCATTCCAGAAAGTTGAAATGACATTCAACCTTTAAAAAGAGTTCATGAAGGATCAGTGTCTACAGCCTACTTTACTTGGGATTCTCAGTCATGAGGCAAAGGTGTCTACTTCCGTAGCGCTCCGCTTTCAGGACTGTTGTCCTCTGAAATGCTCAGGAAATGCCCAATTAACCTCAAATGAGAATTGAGTTACCAAGTTGTCACAGCAGGAAAGTGGGAAAGCAACAACCTGTAAAGAATAAAATATTTGTATTGTCATATAAATTTATGAAGCAACAGTAGCACCAACACTTATTCTGTAGCTCCTGCATGCTTAAACTTTGCGTGGTAATTGGGGCCATTTTAGCATAGTATGCTCAGGTCCTTATCCCTGAAACACGCAAAGTGAGAAATAGCATCTGCAAGATAAGGTATAGAAATGGGAACTTACTTGAATTTTGAAATTAACCATTTACTTTTTTTCTAGGAATGTTTGGGTATCCATAATGTCACAAAACCTGTGTCTTCAATTTGTCATGGAGTTCACTTTCTTCTTCATCCAAAAGTTTTATATGAAGTCTCTACATTTGGCCTCCAGGAGTCCAAAAATGAGGTACAATATTTAAAATAATCTTATGGGTTGACATTTATGCATGAAGAAATGGTCCATCTCAATATCGTTAATGGAGTTTTCAGTCTTGGGAGATGGAAAGATAATTTTAACTTCTCTTCAGGAATTGTAACAAAAGAGTTAAAAGTACTTTTTACTGAGAACGCAATAATAAACCGAGAAATAAAGTTAATAATTACACTGCTTAGTTTCTTGCATACTGAAAAGCTGTATATACAGAGAAGCTGTGCAAAGGAATCTTTCCTGTACATGTATTAAAATACAGATGAAATTAATCTGGTTTATATCACTAGATAAAAATCTTCTCTAATGCATTGATTTTATTGGGAAGATACAGTAAAGAGGAATATGTTTTGTTTTGTTTTTAATCTTATTATCCTGACTAACAAAATATCAATTTGCAAAATAATACTCTAAGTACTAGTATAACAAAGTCTTTGAAGTGTCTATAAAGTTTAGTAAAGTGATAAATGGATATCCTCTGAGGAATAAAGACAATATTTTTAAAAATTTTGGGTACCTTTTGAATTTGCATTAATAGCAAATAATCTTAGGTCCTGATTCATCAAACACTCTTAAGTTTGCTTAAATTTAAGCATGTGAATAGTTCTGTTAAAAGAAAAGGAACTACCCATGTGCTTATTGCAGGGGTAGGCAACCTTTCAGAAGTGGTGTGCCGAGTCTTCATTTATTCACTTTAATTTAAGGTTTTGTGTGCCAGTAATACATTGTAACGTTTTTTAGAAGGTCTCTCTCTATAAGTCTATATTATATAACTAAACTATTGTTGTATGTAAAGTAAACAAGGTTTTCAAAATGTTTAAGAAGCTTCATTTAAAATTAAATTAAAATGCTGATCTTACGCCGCCAGCCTGCTCAGCCCGCTGCCAGCCTGGGGTTCTGTTCACCTAGGCCGGCAGCGGGGTTAGCAGGGCCTGCGGCCGGGACGCCAGCTGGCAAGGGGCCGGCAGCTGGGACCCCAGACCTGGGGAAGGTTCAGGGGTCAGGGAAGAGGGCTGGGTGTGTGTGGGGAGTGCAGGGCAGAAGGCTGGGTGTGTGTGGGGGTTCAGGGGTCAGGGCAGAGGGATGGGGGCTGTGGAGGTGCAGGGCAGAAGGCTGGGTGTGTGGGGGGGG
>NW_020664409.1:20232731-20385799 GCF_002925995.2 Terrapene triunguis
CTGGATCTAATTTAGAACTGGTGTAAATTAATTGAAATTTAGTTGAAATCAATGTAGTTGTACCTACTCTCTAGTAGATTTGGATTTGTACTGTTGTCTGTCGATGGTTAAGGATTCTCTTAAAGCTATATGTAAGCAACATTTAACAGCTTTATTTAGCTGCAAATTTGCTTAAAAGCATTCTTTAAAAGATTAATATCTTTAAGAGGCTTAAGTAAAATTTTGTTGCAATATATACATTTTGTGCATGGTTTTTCTAATACTGTAAAAGAGCAAGTACAGTAAAAGCTGTGTTATCCGGCGCTTTACCTACCAGAAAGCTCTAGAAACCGGCATTTCTGATATCCATTAAAAGTCCAGTTGGCACGGGGCCGGCAGGCTCCCTTCCAGGCTCTCCAGAAGCGGCGACATGTCCCTGCTGCTCCTAGGCGGAGAAACAGCCACGAGGGCTCTGTGCATTGCCAATGCCATGCCCCGATCACTGGCTCCGCAGCTCCCATTGGCCAGGAACCGCACAAATGGGAGCTGCGGGTTGGGGGCGGCGCCTGTGGGCAGAGGCAGCGTGCAGAGCTGCCTGGCTGAGCCTCTGCCTCGGAGCAGCAGAGACATGTCGCCGATTCCGGGGAGCCACCTGAGGTAAGCGCCGGCCGGATCCGGCACCCCAAAACCTTTCCTGTGCCCCAATCCCCTGCACTGAGCCCCTTCCTGCACCCAAACTCCCTCCCAGAGCCTGCGCCCCACACCTCATCTCACTCACCAGCCCCCAGCCCTGAGCCCCCTCCCGCACCCAAACTCCCTCCCTCCATTGATAAGTGTAACTCTTTGTTAACCGGAATTTTTGACTGACAGGCACACCCCCTTTCCCCAACATGCTGGATAACAAAGCTTTTTACTGTACTGTGATTTCTCTTATTTAGATGTTTCTTTAAAAATGACTCCAGTTCATTTTGCTTAATGAAATGAGAATCACATGGCAATTTGAATCTTACTTTTGGAAATATAATTTAAATTGTGCTGAAATTATTGGACTTGGAACATATATACCTCTACCCCGATATAACGCTGTCCTCGGGAGCCAAAAAATCTTACCGCGTTATATAGAACTTGATTTGATCCGCCGGAGTGCGCAGCCCTGCCCCCCCGGAGCGCTGCTTTACCGCGTTGTATCTGAATTCATGTTATATCGGGTCGCGTTATATCGGGGTAGAGGTGTGTATATATATATATATATGCTCTTGATTTGATGCTGTTCTTTTTACCTTTAAACAGGTAGCATTCTGACACTTCTCCTAAGCATCCTTCTAATAAAATATATACACTTAGATAAGATCTAGACTTACACTTTTCCTGGGGTTTGGGTATATTGATGCACTTCGTTATTTAAGTTAAGTTTCAGCTTTAAGCTTTCAAGCACTTAACGTCAAGGTGACTTAACAGAAGATCCCTGGATTCCCATGTAGAGTCTAAGAATTTCCTATGCTGAACCTCATTCTGTGAAGGATAAGTTAGTGAGTTATGGTTATCTGCTATGGCTGTTAAATGTTTTTGTTGTTTGGAGGGAGTGGACATCTACCTTTTGCTACATAAACCACCTGAAAGCTTTGATAGGTCTTTACAGTGTAAAGAAGGCTGGGCTCTCAGAAGATAGTGTTTCTCCTTGTTGCCATTAGAGCAAAAATAGCATCCAACTCTTAAACTCTTTGAAACATATATAGTTATTGGTGACTGTTGCAAGTGTTATGCGGGTCTTAGGCCATGTGTACACTTTACTGGTGTAGAATTACTGATAAACTGTGCCAGCAAAACATGCCTATTGGGGAAGTTGCATGTATAGTAAAACCACCCCAAAGAAACAAAACAAGCTATACCAGTAAAAGTGCAGCTTTGTCAGTTTAGCTGTGTCTACACTAAGGACTTCTGCCTGAACAGCTGTGTTGATAAGGGATCATGCTCTTCACACCCCTGACCGATGTAGTTATGTCCTCAAAAGTCTGTAGGGCAGACATAGCCTTAGCTTGCTTTGTTTGAGAAACACAAACAACTTGCTATCTTTGGTAGTGTATGAGGAGTAATTTTGACTATTTTCTTGAAGAAAGACAAATGGTCATGCAAATAGCTTTAAATCACTCTGGGGAAAAAACACTATGTCACGGCAGATTGAGAATTAAATGTTCCAGAGAAGTACAGTCAAATAAGAAGGGAAAGAGAACTTGTTGTATAAAGCCAGAGACTGAAGGAAAGTAAGAAAGAGGCCAATAGGTGTCTGAGTTCATAGTGACTCATTTCTCTTAATGAGTAATACTTTCAGTGCTTGGAAAGATTCATTAGTATTTGAAAAGAATATGAAGTGCATTAAAACTTCAAGAGTCTAATTGTGGCATTTAACCACTAGTGTAAATAGGAGGTGGTACAGAGTTGTGTTGCCACATGTACTGGTTGCAGAGTTGTTGTTTCAGGAAGAGGAATACCTCCCCTCATGGCTATGTGCACAAGTTGGCTCAGTTTTGAACCATCATTTGGAATGATTGAGCCTGCCACCTTTGGTGCAACTAACCTGCTCTGTGGAATGAACAATGGCCTCCCCCTCCCCCTCTTACCCTTTTGGGATGAATGGAGGGAATTATACCCTCTGAGCTCAGAGACTAAGGGTTGCAAGCAGGGGCGGCTCCAGGCACTAGTGCAACAAGTGTGTGCCCGGGGCGGCAAGCCGCGGGGGGCGGCCTGCCGGTCGCTGTGGGGGCGGCAGTCAGGGAGCCTTCAGCGGCATGCCTGCGGGAGGTCCGCCGGTCCCGCGGCTTTGATGGCAATTTGGCGGCGGGTACGTCAAAGCTGCGGGACTGGCGGACCTCCCGCAGGCATGCCGCCGGATCTGTGTTACCAGCGGACCTCCCACAGGCGCGCTGCCGAAAGCCGCCTGACTGCCGTGCTTGGGGCGGCAAAATACATAGAGCCGCCCCTGGTTGCAAGTCCTTGCACGAACTGTATAAGGGAGAAGTAACTCCTTGCTTGTTCCCTCTCTGGTCTCCTGAAAGGGTCTTTTGCAATCTAAGCTCAAATGTGGAATACAGTACTAAACTAGCAAGTAATAGAGTCTAGTGCGTATTGATTACATTTAATTACAGGTGTTTTCTCCTTCAAAACCTATTTTAGAAAGCACAGCTTAATTTCATACTGTGGGATCAACAAATTGGCCTAGTCACTTTCTTCTTTCTTTCTTTATTACATTATTTTATTCTTTGTTGTTGAACAGGTGAACTCTGCTGCCAAGGCCATTCTACTGTATCTCCTGCAGGGACGATTGATGATGACAGCACTCACCTGGAACAAGTTTATTGAGGCCCTCTATCCCATCATTCCAATTTTACAGGTACCTGCAGCTTTTTTTTAAAGCACAGTTTATCTTGAGCTGAGGTTGATTACTTTATCATAAGAACACTTATACTGCAACATTGTCATGTTACACAAGGAGAAGAAAATTCAACAAGGTAAAGGGTGGAATAGATGAGCAAGTAATATTCATTTGAGCAGGCCAAAATATATGGGTGTTAAATAGGGGACAGTTTTGTATGTATCCTAAGCAAATATGGGAAGTTCATTGCAACTGAAGAATCTGGTACGCCTGTAGAGATAAGACAAAATGGCAGACCATTCTTCCCTGTGTCAGTTCAGAACCCAACCCTTTCCATCATTCCACATTCTTGCCTCTAGGTTCAGGAAAACTGAAACTTTAATGTATTTCTAACATATATCTCAAAGTATTTTTTTACAAGTTTTTCTGCCTTCAAACCTTCCAGACCAGAGGAACACTAAAACAAAACAAAAACCACCAAACTGTAAATGGATAAAACCCAAGAAGCTTTCCCTTAGGAAATCTTTTTAGGATCAGGGTCTCGTATACCACAGTTTGGAGCTTTAGTCTCTGTTTTTTATTCTATTATTTGTTTGCTTTTTTTTGCCTGAGAGATCTTAATGTAAAGGAAAATACAACAATTTTTATTGCAGTTATACAACATTCTCATCTTTCTGAATGGAAAAATACCAAGTGTCTGTCTTTCCTGTCAGTGATTTGATGTCAAGATTAGAGACCAAAAAGTTGTGCAGTAGCTAACCACATGATCTTATTTGTTTCCCTTATTCTCCCTCCTCCTTTTGCTTGTCATAGGATTTATTTAGACTTGAATTTTGTAGTTAATTTTGTAGTTAATGCTACTCTGAAACCTGTAGTTAATTGACAATGTATTAACTAACATAACTGTATTTGAAATTGAACACAACTGGGAACAAATGTTCGTGTCCTGAAACAAATGTTCATGAAGTGTCTATGGTAGAAATTACAGTTGTGTTAGTTAATATGTAGTTATCAACACTTGTTAGACCATGACTGAAAATTCCAGTGTAGATGAACACACATTCACTTATGGCATACTGCTCAAATGAGATTGCAAGCTTTTTGAGGGAGGAACTGAACGTTACTGTTTACGTAGTATCTAGTATAATGGACTCCAATATAGATTGGTGTCTGTTGGCGCTACTACAACATAGATTGTAAAAATAATAAAGATCTGGCCACTTTTGCTTTATTTTCCCTCATTGTTTTTTGCGTCACTAAGTTTGGACATCTGTGGGAGGTCCCTGATTATTGAAATTTCATGTAACTTAGTGCAATACAGACCTAAATATTCTTACTATGTTTTGGCACGAATTGACTGTCCTCCATTAGGGTAGCTTGTCTTTTTGAAACTCTTATTTTTTTCTTGATTAAACAGCCAGTCTCCATGCCTTGCTTTTTAAGTCAGGGTTTGTCTACACTGCAGCTGTGGGTATGATTTGGCGCTAGTGTAGATGTACCCACGCTAGATGTGCTATAGCTAACTTGCTAAAACCAGCAGTGATGATGCAGCAGCACGGGCTTCAACATGGTTTGTCCAAGCTTCCCCTTTCTCACCCCCGCATTTCCCTATGTATGTACTTGCTGGTGCAGCCTGTGCTGCCTCATCCTCACTGCTTTTTTTAGGAAACTAGCTAGAGTACAACTGGTGTGGGTATGTCTACACAAGCTATAGATTGTATCCCTGCTGCAATGTGGACATGCTCTTAGAGCAAAAGGTATCCACTTATCTTTACTCCCTGTTCAATCCAACAAGAACTCTTGCCCTTCTCTTTTCTCCTGTATCCTACTTGTTCCATCCCATCCTTCATATCTGTTTCTGGTGCTAAAATCTCCCTTCTACTACCTTCTAATCCTACAAGCTTGTACTTCATGTTATGTCTGACTCTTCTTGATTCCTTCCTTTTGCCTAACCTTTAAGTGCTATCTATCTCCTCAGTTATTACTTGTAAGCACACACTGTCACCTGTCTTCCCCCATTTTCCTTTAAATTTATTTCTTCTGGGCCTACTTTTCTTCCTACATTTCCCTTTTCCTGAACAGTGGTTCCATATTTTTCCTATTTTAGGCATTGATCCTTTCAGTGAGCTGTGTAAGAATAGACACTTTCATGGAGCCTAATCCAAGCACTGGGGCCTCAGATTACAATCTCTTCAGTGCAACTAATGTCCTGTTTGTGATTTGCTATGTAAACGTACGGTGCAGTGATTTTTGTTAAATAACGAATGGTGGGTTGTTTTATCATGGAAATGAGCACTTTTGTGAGTGCTTTGAATATATTCTCTCCCCAAAAACGTCTAGAATTATTTTAAAACAATTTTTTCCAAGCTATTAACTTTTTAGGGCTCTGCAAATAAAAAAAAGGTTAAAAACTACTGCTGTAGCCCTCCAGGCTAGAGGATCCAACGTTCACAGGCTCAGAAGGTGCTGTACCCTATGTCCCCTAAGTGATGGATAACTAAAATGTCTTTTTGCTCTTATAGTACCCAAAGTCCATTGTCTCAGCCTCAAGAGTCAGGAAGGATTTCTGAGGTGCTTGCTAAGCTGCCGCTTGTTAGCTTGATTGCTTTGTTTACCTTATATGTAAATATTCTTTCCTTGTCCTCTGCCTGTAATCAAGCCAGTCAGACAAGTGAATCCACATATCTTTGTCTAAGGCAGCCTGGATTTATGCACTGCCTCCAAAACACATTTTAAGAACATATTTCCAGCACACACACACATATCTTTGTACACAAACTACATACATCAAGTGATGATATTTGGGACCAGCTTGTCACCAGTTTATGTATGATACTTTATGGCATACCTTTTAGATGCACACTATGACAACAGTGTTTGTGGAGGGGATAGTGAATATGTCAGGCCTGATCTGAGTTACAATATGGTTGGCCTTCTGCTAGTGGGCATTGAGGAACTCTTACAGTCACACCTGGTTTTTGTGGAAGCATTTTATTTTGCAGAATTAAAATGATTAACTTCATGAAACAAAGTGATAGTTGCCTAAATAGTCCTTCTTCTATTGTCTTAAAATAGGTGGCGTCCTATTTTTTAAATTACTGGGTTGTAAGAATTCAACTTTGGTGTGTTCTGGAAAGGTAATCATTGTCTAAACTTGAATTAGAAAGTGTGTGAGGCAATTCCTTCCCCAGATGTGCTTAGAGGGAAGAAGCATAGACTTATGAGCTGCTTGCTTTATGTGCACTTCCAAGACTGTTTCATATGAAGTACTTAGTACAACTCAATAAAATCTTACCTAGAAAACATAGTTTCCATTCATACAATTTTGTTTTTTGTCAAAAGTAGACATGCTTGTTTCTTAATTAGACAAACTGGTGAATAGATTTTTAAATATTTTTAGGGTTATGCAGACACAGAAGAGACACTGGGTAACTGCATCCTCAGTCTAAGCGAAACAGCTTCTGACAAAGGAGAAGGGATTCTCCCTAGAACTACTAGATTAAGGGCTGCTCTACGACTTCTCTTCTCAAAAAAGCAGTTGTGAGTAGTAATGTCCTGTAATAATTTCAGCGTGTGATTGATGCGTGATATTAGCAAGTCTAACCTAAACTGTCAAGACTGATTTAATTGATTTACAGTGAGGGCTGATTTGAAATGTTGTAGGTAAATGATAAATAGAAGTAAGTCTTAAGCATTATCAGCGTGTTTTCCTGAAATTTTCTAAATCTGTGTGTAGATCTGAAGAGCTAAAATGCCCCACTGAAAAGAACCGTGATCCTTAGTACTTTGTTTCCTTAGAGTCCGTTCTGTGGCACTGAAACATCTAACATTCCATCTCATGAATGAAGAAGGGGCCAGCCTGAAGCGCCCTCTTTTGCATGGTAGTGTTTTCTCCAGTGTTCCTAACTTGTTTATTGTGGAAAGACCTATTGAGCTGAAGTTGGATGATGCAAAAGAGTCCATTTTTAAGGTGACCAAAATGTCTTTTTAACATATTTTTGTCATTCTGTCCTTTTTGAACTGCTTATTAACGTCATGTCGGAAGGCTGCTGTATGTCAATTATTTCACCTTCTGCAGGTTGCAGTAATCTTTTCCCTTGAATTGTCTTGCACTTTATAAATAAGTCTGCCAGAGAACCTCTACCCTACAAACTTTAATAGTAGCTTTTATGTTATAAGATATGTAATGGGGTCGCCTCTCGCAAGTGCCCCCTTCTGGTCCGGTGTGAGCCTTCCATTTCTTAGTTCTTGGAATGGGATGGCATCCACCTTTTGCTTCTCCCCTGGAGACACTGGCCTCTATAACAGTCCAACAGGGCCCATCGCAGAACCCTCCATTGAGGTGTCCTTTTCAGCAGCTCTCCCGAGGCTCAGTCCTTAACTAGATCAATAGGGCCCATCGTGGTACTCTTGCTTGGTCTGGCTAGGTTCTGGGCTCAGTCCTTGCTTGGTCACTGCAGCCAGCCAGGAGCTCCTTCTTAGCTTCTCCGATCTTCGGCAGTCCTCCCTGGTCTCAGCCCTGCCCGCGCTGAGCTGTCCGTAGTCCTGTTGCTCTTCCAGCCAGCCAGGAACCCAGTCCTCTGTCTTCCAGCTCCAGGCAGCAACTGACTGCTCTGTCTCTGCTGCTTTTCATATGGCCCTTGTGGCCCTTGCTTGCCTTCCCCTGCAGCCACTCTAGGCTGCCTGGAGTATTTCTCCTCTGCTCCTTTCTGGGGCACGGTGAGGCAGGGCCGTGAGACCTCCAGCAGGGGCCTCTGGACCTAGACCAACCCGTCACAAGGTGCAACAGTGAATGAGACATGGATTCACTTATTACTCAGCTTCACTAGATTTTACCCTGTGCAGATAAGTTAGCTCCACAAATGCAAAGTGGATGTACTTAGCTGCACACTATAATAGCTTATCACACTTGTTAAAATTCTATTGTGCATGAGTAGAACATTTTTTCAAATGGTCATAGTTCTGTTAAATCAAAACTATCTTTTACTAGAACACTCAAAGGCACTTTTCAATGTGAAATATTTCCAGGCCAAATGTCAAGTGTCTGCCTCTGGCCACTTGTGCTGCTGGGAAACAAAAGATCACAAGGCTTTTCTAATAATGGGAAAAGTGTACCTTTTAAAAAATCTCTCCTTTCACTCAAACAGCTGAAATCTTTTTTGCTCAGTTTTCAAAAAATATTCATATTGGGTAGTCTGTCTAGAAAATCTCAGCCCAAAAGATGAAAATTTTATGATGAAGATATGAACAACTGAAATGGGATTAGCAGAGAAACAACTATGTAATCTTTGGTAATAGTGGTAGGTAGTTCCTACTATAATTTTTAATAATACAGGCTGACATCAAAGCAAATGTCAGAGTTCCCTTCGTACTGTCGTCTTGTCTTTAGCTGTGTTTTTGCTTCAGATTGAACAAAATTCCACAGATCCACGTTCTCACAGTCAGTCTCACAATTATGGAAGGAATTCCCGTAGAAAGTAACTTTGGCGTAAAAGAATGCATGATTATCATATACAATAGTGCCCACTATGTGCTGGCTTCTTTTGAGACACTCAAGGAGTCTCTGCTCCGTAGAGCTGACAATGTAAGGATAGACAGACAAGTAAACAGGTTAGGGGAAGGGGGAAAAAAGCAGGCCCTTAGGTAGGTGCAATATCTGCTGCAGAAGATATAGATAGGTGAACATCACACACTTTCTGGGAGGCCAACAGGTAAATATATACCTTTTTGGTCATGTTACTGTATGTTGAAACTTGTTGAAAACAGTTTAATATCCCAGTTGCTTATGTTGTACAGCCTCAACCCCAAATAACAGATGCTTGTAATCCAGGATAAGGCAGGTGCAAGACAATTCCTTACCATACAAGCAAATCCTACATCTATAATGTAAGACAAAATCCAAGACCTACTTGTGGCTGTTGGGCTCTAGATTAGAAGTTCATGGTCTGCAGGAAACAGATGAAAACAAACAGCAACCAATAAAATAAATCAAAATGTTAAACGAGTTCTGAAAGATGACATTCTTCCTCCAACGTAAAAATAATCTAGCCCCTCGGTTTACCATTGATTTAAAAAAAAAAGTAAGATCTAAAATCTATCTGTATATGTTGAACTTAATTAACAGCTGACCTAAACAGAAGCCATTTTACAGATAGTCTTTTGGATTTAGCTAAAACTATACTTCAATGAAATGTCAAGCATTTATATTTAGTGAACATAGGATATAGGACTATTGACTCTAGTTCCCTGCTATTGTAGGTAACTACGTCACATAATCATGAATATATGCACGTAATAATAATGTACATTACTGCACTTGTTAATTACATAAGAAAAATGAGTATGAATATAAATACTTTTTTGAAATTTCTGCATTTGCATACTTTAAAAACCAATGGGCATGGTATGTTGTTCTTTCCAATTGCTACATTCTGGAAATTGTTAATTTTTTGTTCCCCAAGAAATGCTTTAGAAGCTCAGTAAATCATACCCTGATCATTCTGAGTGAATATATATATATGCTGCTTGTAAGGATTTTTAGAATGGATCCTAGTCACATTTATTTATATCTTTTTTTAGATTTCCTACACTTTGAGGGAATAAGAGGGCTAGTTTTCCTGTTTAACTAAGAGACATATATTATATGTATTTCTAAATATAGTTTTGTTTTAATAGGAAGAGACAGTGGAAAAACTATATGGTATTCTTACTTCTGACACCATTGATCTAGTTTTGAGAAAGTCTGCAGCAGAGCAGCTAGCTATAATTATGCAAGGTAAAGTGTTCTGGAAATATTGATTCATGTGCCGGTGAGCTGGTTTTCTGCTTGGAATGCTATTTTCAAATTTTAAATACATAACTTCCCCTTATATTACCAATATTGCAAAACTCTCATGAAAATTTCATAGCCCAAGTTCAAAATTTACTTGCCTGCTCTTGTTCTGCTTGAGAATGAGGGATGTAGATTTTATTCTCTCATCTGGGAAAAAAAGAATGGCTCAGCCTGGGTGAGAGAAGAAGTATAATTCTGCAAAGTTAAGGTAAACCTAATGACTGGTATTTAAAATAGGGCTTTTTAGATTGTCCCAATCAACATGTCTTTTCCTTCCTTTTTTTTTTTCTTGAACTTTATCACCTCATTTATTCTTGTTTATTAGAGATAATGATACTGCAAAATTCCTGCATTTCCATGCTAGTTATTTCTGCTTGTGTGGAAGAGACCATTCTCCTTAGCAAAGAGTAGGTATTTTTTTTCAGTGTCATCCCATTCTTGGCTGAGACTGTCACTTTTTAGATTATGAAGTCTATTTTGTAGACTGCAGTATTTTCTTCAAGTGGGTGAGGTCAGTCTTTAACTTGATTTGATTAAGTTACACTTGAAAACATGAGCAGTCACTGTAACAGTAGCGTCTTCTCTTATCCAAATGGTCTTGAGGCTTTGGCTAACTCACTCTACATTGCTGTGCCTTACTTAGAGTGGACAGCATAAGGAATGAGCTTTCTAAAAGTTCTTAAACTTACCTTTTCCTCTCAGTTCAGTTAGATCTCCCCTTAAAGAATCTAGTAGAATGTTGAGTAGGCTGAGGGAAAGCAAGTAACTATTGCTTTTATTTAAGAGAAGTGCTGTGTGAAAAAGCCTGACTCAGTCATTCACACCACCGGTCTCAACTGATGTGCCTGGGCACAGTAGAGCCTCAATTGCAGCTAACAAGGAGCAGTTTACATTAGCCTGATCTAGTATAGGAAGCATGAGTACCAAAAGGGGGTTCACTCTGAATGAGGAGTTCCTTCTATCTTTCTGAATTTATGTTCCTTGCAGGCCAGGACCTCAATGGTGGCTAGAGTTCACCTAGATAATGTTCCTTCACTCTGCTTAATCCTAAGAAGCCGCCTGCAATTAAAAGGGGCTGAAGTGTCACTTTTGAGTTGGAGGAGGCTTCCACAGAATCAAGATTAGCTTCTATGATTACACTGTCTATTATAACGAAATTATAGACTCCCTATTGTTTTTAATGTAGTAGATTTGGGGAGAAGGAGTTCCATTCCATACTCTATAATTTGGTGGAAGCGACTGTTCGTAAATTTATATCACATATAAAAAATATCAGTGGGAGAATGTGGAGCATATGGGGAAAAATATATAAATTTTGTTAAAGAAGAACAAATTTAAGTGAATGCATGCAAACATTGAAGGGAACATTCTATGGCTCAATACGTGGTCCAAATACACTCAGTAGTCTGAAGTCAGAGAGCTTAAGGCTTTATGTAGAGTGCACAGGTACATTCCAAGAGTGGATCTGTACACAAATTCTTATTCAGATTCCAGTTACAGGTAAATACTGTAATGTTTCTTTCTCCTAGCAAGAAACCCTAATAGTAGCAGTTAACTCAGTTCTCTACAATGAAAAGATACTGACATTTCAAATATCAAATTCAGCATTTTCTTGGTTGGTCATATACATGCATACAATTCTTTTACATCCAGTGAAATACATTCCATGTTGGCTGTTGTAGTTTTCAACCTTTAGATAGGAAATACCACTCATGACATGAAAATTTGACTCAGGGTGAAACTGCAGCTATTTTGCTCAGCCCAATAATCTCAAATTCACAAGAGAAGAATCTCTTTCATTTTAATAACAAACAAAAAAACACTCTCTGAAATAACTTCCTGAGTGTCTGATTACGGTTTTCATTTTTGAGCCAGGTGCTCTAGGTGGTGGTAATTGTACTGAAAAATAATTTCATTTGAGTATGTTTAAAAACTTACTGGTGTGTTAAGCAATGATAAACATTGTAAACATCACAGGTGAAATCCTGGTACCATCAAAGTCAGTGGGAGTTTCTCCACTGACTTAATGGAGACAAGATTTCACCTAGCTTTCCCTTTGTGTGTGTGTGTGTGTGTGTGTGTGTGTGGTGGCACCTCTAGGAACTCCTGTTATGGACCCGGGCCTCATGGCATTGGGCACTGTACAAACAGATAACAAAAAGTCTCTCCACCAAAGAGTTTATCCTTGTCAATAAACCAGTATTCAGAGTATTTAATAAAATAATTCCAGGGGCTGGTATATGGAAGAGATTGGCAATGAGATACAGGATTTCACTTGAGGAATTATGGTAAAAATCATTCTCTGATGTCTACTATGTGTTGAGGGAAAATGAGTTCATGGTCTCTCTTACACTTAGTAGGCAGGCATCAGTATCTCCACAACTACCATTGTGACTGGCATAGTTATCGGCAGCCTCATTCCTGAGGACAAGTATTGAATGGGTGTGTAAACCAAACTTCCTTGTCACCCCTTGAGAATAGGTGTAAGACGTTGACAAGGCTTTGAGGAGGCTTGCATTGCTATTGCCTGTGCTGTACCTGTTCAGTGGATAGAGGGCTTTGGCATTCAGTGATGTAAAATGAGTACATCTCACCAGCATTAAAATGGTGTGTGCTCCCACACAGGAAGTTAAATATAAAATTGATGTGGAACTAATGGCTTTTGCTAATACTTTTTTCTCTTACAGATACCAAAATGCATGATGTTGTGAAAAAACTGGGTGTGATAGATAAATTATTTGTTTACTTTACTGAATGTGTACACCGGGATGGCAAGGTAAAAATATTACCATGAGGTTTTTTTGTAAATGTTGTGGTAAAAGCAGTAGAACTCGGTATCTACCACTTTTTTTAAGCACAGTCTTTCAGTACATTAATTCCACTAATAACACGACCATCTAAGAACACAAGTACGTAATCTTGCTGTATCTTTGCTTTATGCACTTGGCTTTTGCTCACGGTAGGTTCCCTATTAACTTAATCCGTATGTGTAGTTAGTATAGTTATCTAAATTGCGATGGAAGAATCCGCTATCCCCATTAACACAGAATCATAGAAATGGTCTAGAAGAGACTACAAGAGGTCATCAAGTCCAGTCTTCTTTGGTGAGGCAGGACCAAGTAAGCCTAGACCATTCCTGGAAGATTTTTGCCCAATCTGTTCTTAAAAACCTCCAGCAGTGGATTCCACAAGCTACCTTGGAATCCTGTTCTTCAGTTTAGTTACCCTTCTAGTTAGTTTTTCCTAATACTTAAACTAAATCTCCCTTGCTACACATTAGCCCATTGCTGCTTATCCTACATTCAGAGGACATGAAGAACAGTTGATCTTGATCCTCTTTGTAATAGCCCTTAACATATCTAAAGACTGTTATCAGGTTCCCCCTCAGTCATCTTTTCTCAAGACTGAACATGCCCAGTTTTTTTAACCTTTTCTCAAAGGTCAAGTTTTCTAATACAGTAACTGCTCACTTAACATCCTAGTTATGTTCTTGAAAAATACAACTTTAAGCGAAACGATGTTAAGTGAATCCAATTTCCCCATAAGAATTAATGTAAATAGGGAGGGGGGGGGGGGGATTAGGTTCCAGAAAAAAAAATTACAACAGACAAAAGACATTAGATACATATACAGTATAAGTTTTAAATAATTTTAAACAATTTAATACTGTACTCACCGATGATGATTGTGAAGATTGGTTGAGGCAGGGGCATTGCGGGTTTGGGGCGCGGGGGCTTGCCCCACTCCGCCTGCCAGGCGCTCCTGCCGGGGAGCGGAGTTGCGGGAGGCTTCTAATGGAACATTGCAGGACTTTAAAGGAGTTTGTTCTCTAATAGGTCAGCGACCTAATAACAAAACAACGTTAACCAGGAAAATGTTAAGTGAGGAGTTACTGTACTTGCTATATTTTTTTGTTGCTCTCCTTTGGACACTCTTCAGTTTAATCCACATCTTTTCTGAAGTGTGGCACCCAGAACTGAACACAGTGCTCCATCTGAGGACTCACCAGTGCCGAGTAGAGTGAGACAATTACCTCCCATTTCTTACAAACAACGCTTTTGTTGATGCACCCTAGAACGTTAGCCTTTTTCACAACTGCATCACACTGCTGACTCTCATTCAATTTGTGATTCACTATAGCCCCCAGATCTTTTCAGCAGTACTACCACCTAGCTAGTTATTCTCCATTTTTGTAGTTGTATATTTTATTTTTCCTTCTGAAGTGTAGTATTTGCACTAGTCTTTATTGAATTTCATTTTGTTGATTTCAGACCAATTCTCTAATTTGGTTAGGTTGTTTTGAAAAGGGCAACAAAAATGATTACGGGTATGGAACGGCTTCCATATGAGGAGCGATTAATAAGACTGGGACATTTCAGCTTGGAAAAGAGACAACTAAGGAGGGATATGATAGAGGTCTATAAAATCATGACTGATGTGGAGAAAGTAAATAAGGAAGTGTTATTTACTCCTTCACATAACACAAGAACTAGGGGTCACCAAATGAAATTAATAGGCAGCAGGTTTAAAACAAACAAAAGGAAGTATTTTTTCACACAACGCATAGTCAATCTGTGGAACGCGTTGCCAGAGGATGTTGTGAAGGCCAAGACTATAACAGGGTTCAAAAAACAACTAGATAAGTTCATGGAGGATAGGTCCATCAATGGCTATTAGCCAGGATGGGCAGAGATGATGTCCCTAGCCTCTGTTTTCCAGAAGCTGGGAATGGGCAAATTTTGCAGAATTTTTAATTTTTTGGTGCAGAATTCCCTCAGGAGTCAGAAGATTGCACAACACTTGTTAATTTTACTAAAGTTTTAATTTAAATTTATGAAGAAATGTTTTAAAATATTGACACTGGAAAAGGTATCTTACCTCAGTCACATTAAGACTCTGATAGCTTGAATGTGAGATCTACTCAAGGCTATTGCTGCCATAAATCAACAAAGACCAGCAGAAGAGGTTTAGTTCCCACAGTTCTACTATTTTACCAATTTTATTTTAGCATGATAGCATGTTTTTGTTTAACATACATAATACTAAGATAGAAAAATCCATTTGACTTCTAGATTTGTCTATAGTTAACACTACAGTACTGATGCAAGCAAGCAGAATTTTTGTTATATAATATCAGAGTAGAAACCCCTTAATAGGCATGATTGAGAAAGAGCACTGGTTGTGAATCTAGGGTAAAAATTTAGTGCTTAAATTACCCAAGAACCTAAGTCACATCAAAAGTAAAGTCTAAGTCAATATAAAGTCACTTGCGCACTTCTGAAAATGTTACTTTTAATCTTAGTGGAGGGAAGGTTGTTTGTGTGTACAGGAAATTTGGAAATCACAGTAAGCTATCACTAACTGTTACCTCTATTTTGGCTGGTGGGTTTTGTTTGTTTATCTATGGTATGCTCAAAGTGGACAGGTGGGAGAGGAAGTTAAATTGATTGATATAGAAAGGTGAAGTACCGATCTTCATCTTCCTAAATAAACTTCTGCATCATAACAAGTCTGAACATCCATCATAAATAAATAACTTGGCTAAAATTCATGACTGGAATATTTGCTAGATTAAGTCAGTCACTGATACTTACAAAATGCTCTTGAAATGTGACTAGACTGACAGTCCTGGAGAGTGAAGTTCTCTAACCACAGAACAGTTATGAGCTACATCTATGCAAGCTCCCCACTAGTGTCTCTCTACCCTGATCTGAAGGGACCTCTTTATAGTTTAATTCCTATGTGCATTCAATTTTTTTTTGTACTTAAATATTGACTGCATACAATATCAAGATAACTTAATGCACTAGTTTGAAAAACTACATTGAAATATAAACTTTTCAATAATTTTTTAAATATGTACGGTAAGTATCCTTTTGGGGAGGGCAGCCAATAGAGTGCTGGGGAGAGCAGAGATCTAAATAAAGCCTCAGAAGCAGCCTCTAGTTATAGTGATGCAAACAGATTTCACAAAACAAATCTTAAGTATAGAAGCTAAGGAAAGCAAAGTAGTGGAATAGTCTCTGAAATACTAATATCTGAAAGAGATACTGGCTTTAGTTCTTGATGTTCACTGGACAAATTGTCCATATGTATTCTGCTCTTTACATTCTGAATGAGGCCTTGGTTCTGTTTCTGGCTATTCCACTGACACTCTAATCTTGGGCAAGTTACCTCACCTATCTGTTCTTCAGTTTTCCTGTCTGTAATTTTGGGATAACAAAGTGCAGCACAGCAGTGACTAAATTTTGAGATCTGCAGATGAAAAATGCCATAAAGTAAATAAAGTATAAATAATATTTTATAATCAGAGCTATTTGGAAATCTTTCTAATATAGACAGTACTTTAATTTTGTTCTTTGAAATGAACATTCAAAGAGGGGAGTGAGGTTAGAAGTCCAGAAAAATATCTGTTTACACCTGGAAGTAATTAAAAATTTCCCACTGAACTTGTTACAGCCAGTTAGGATGCACTCATTTCCAGATTTAATCTGATTGGTTAACAGTTTTCTAAGTTTGGTGCTTTTGGTCTTTTGAGGGGATAAATAGTAGAAATGTCTACTAGTCATAAATTAATAATTTTCTCATGTACTTGACTATATAGTACTGCATATAGGGAGGCATCTACATTAACATACTTTTTTTTCTCACCTGCAGATCATGGAATGTATTGTGTTGCCGTGTCTTACACTTCTACGAAAACTTGTATATGCTGATCCAGTTACACGCCTGTCATTAGCACAGCAGCCTTCTATCCTGCTAACGTTATTGAGAGGTGACTTGAAAGTCTTTGAAGTGTCTTCGATGTACTGTAAATGGAAAGAAAATGTCTGAAGTGTGACTACATATTTACAAACTCTCTTCCCTTCCCCAAAAAAACAAACGCCAAACTCTCCACTGACACAGGATCAATCTGTGGCTGCTTCAGATAGCCTAACATTTTAAGAAAAAATGGCTTACTGATTTGAGCCACGAATCTGTTCCTGTTGAAGTTAGTACTCCTGTTAAGTTAAAAGGGCAACATACATGTATTGTTGACTACCAATGTTTTATTGAAGAATGTTTTAAATTTATCTTGTTTTATTCAGTTTCCTTGATATTCCGAGATGACTGCGCTGTTCTGACTGAAAGTGCAGCATTGCTTTGCCTTCTGTTGTTTGATGAAGTAGCAAGAAAAGAAATCTGGTAAGCTAAACTATAGTAATTTAATTATACCTCTCTACATTATCCCTTTGTATCAATATCTGGGATTTTCTGATGGCAGTAAGTGCATCAGCAAATCTTATTCAAAATTTCTACATTTCCAAATCTATAATTTTCCTGTTATATTTTTGAGTTTGCACAAAATATTTATCCTATAATTTAATATAAAGCCTATTGATATGAAGGGGTGTTTCTCTATTGAGGTCAGTGGACTTAGGTTTTAAAGGCCTCATGCAAAGGTCCTGATCCAGCTGTTGGATCCTTGCACTTACACTGAATAACTCCTGTAGAGTCATTTGCAAGATAGAGGCATAAGAAATTTTCCTTTAACTTCACAACATATTATCGTTGTACATTTCTTTCTAATGCATTAATGAAATGTATTTCATTTCTTACAATTTGATATATACTTTGTTAGTCATGTTTGTACAGTGCTTAGCACAATAGGGCCAGAACCTACCTGAGGCTTTTGGATTCTACAGCAATATAAATATTTCATAATAATTCTGTTTGTCTTAAATTATATTATTGTAAAAGCCCTTATTGTTTGTTTGCATACCTTGTCTGTAAATGCATTCCTCAATTATTTAAACAGTAAGCTCTGGGTCTACTTCATCTTTCTGTTATCTTAAAATTTGAAAAAAGAATACTGCTTGATTGATGTTAGCTGGGATTCCGTTTAAAAATACGTTTCTTTCCAAAATGAACAGTTGTATGTGCTTCATCACTCAAAAAAAATTTTAAGTCATTGGAAAGAAAGTTAGTATTGTATTCTTGCAATTCATGTGCTTGAAACTTACTGGAAAGAGTTGTTACTTTTATGTGAGGAAATACAGAATTAATTTGAACTGACCATAACACTTTAATATACCACTGTAATGTTACCATACAGTAAACACATACAACAGATATTCTAGATGTAAATATCAAAATATGTATGTCTTGAATTATAATATTATTGCAAAAGCCCTTATTATTTGTTTGCATGGTCAACAAACAAGTCAATATTAACAAAGTAATATTATATGAATATGCTGTTTATTCAGAAATATCCTGTGAAGAGCCAGAAAGGAGTAAGGAAATAAAAAGATAGCTATCAGATAGATAATTATGAAGTCATGGTGGAGCCTTAGTAGAAAAAGCAAGGTTTAGGTCAGGCAATAGCTGCTAAAGATTAATTTCAGTCTAGTACTACTGTGTAATGAATCGTTCTTTTTGCAGGGCTGATGCTGTATCCAGTAATTGTTCCAACCTACCTGCTTTCAGCTTGCCTGTAGCTGTTGTTAGACGGTAAGCCTCTTTACAGTTAACTTCATTTTTGTCTATATGCTGCCAGCCGTTGGGGACCAATACATTCCTGGGATAAAAAAATACAGATACAATAGAAACTCACTAATTTGTACGTTTTGAAATTTACACAAAAGAATGTTGGTAACTGGGTCTTTCGAAACAAAAATCTCAAAGTAAATTAAAATATATTTTGTTATGCATTGGCCTTACTGTTCTGTTTTTTCCATTTACTTGTTAATTTGCAGTAAGTTTCCTAGTTAGGGTGACCAGATGTCCTGATTTTATAGGGACAGTCCCAATATTTGGGGCTTTTGCTTATATAGGCACCTATTACTCCCCACCCCCTGTCCCGGTTTTTCACACTTGGTATCCGGTCACCCTATTCCTAGTCATCTGTGTGGTCTCTGAAAATTGTGTTCTAAAGAGCAATGGTACTGTGTGTTTTTGCCCAAGTGCTTATTTTATAGGTAAATCAATATGAAGCTTCTATATCAATGAGATTTTACTTAGTAGACATGAAAATTCTATTCATTTCACTGAATTGATCTGAAATTTCTGATTTATTTTTTTATAACTTCAGCTCTACTCAAGCTGAAGGAATATTGTTTGCCATTGTGAGCTGCAGATGACAGCAAACAAAAACTCCGATTCTGTAAACTCTTATGCAGGAGTTTAATTTACATGGATAGTCAGTGGGATTATTTACAAGTGCAAAGATAAGCACATAATTGCAAACAGGATTGGATCCTCAGATACTAAACACTTGGAATTCCGAGTCATGTTAACTTTCTGCTCAGCTCTGTGTTGTACGTTTCCTGTAAACTTGTCAGCTGCAAAATACTGTTGGCTGCAGAAGGACTAGTGGCCCATTGTGCTAGGCACTATGCATTTAACGGATGCATGTGAAAGAAACAACATCTGTGCATCAAGGAGCTTACAGTCTAAGCCAGGGGTAGCCAACCTGAGCCTTAGAAGGAGCCAGAATTTACCAATGTACATTACCAAAGAGCCACAGTAATACATCAGCAGCCCCGCTGATCAGCGCCTCCCCATCCCTCACTGCACTTCCTGATCAGCTGTTTCGTGGCGTGCAGGAGGCTGGGCGGGGCGGGGGAGCGAGGGCCCAGCAGGCTCAGGGGAGAGGGTGGGTGGGAAGGGGTGGAGTGGGGACAGGGCCTGTGGCAGAGCCAGGAGTTGAGCAGTGAGCACCCCTGGCACATGGGAAAAGTTGGCGGCTATAGCTCCAGCCCCGGAGTCGGTGTCTATACAAGGAGCCGCATGTGGTTCCGGAGCTACAGATTGGCTACCCCTGACCTAAGCATATGATGAGAGGCAATAGATGGAGAAAAGCAAACTAGTGAGGGTGACAGTGAAGTGATTAAATTTTTGCATAATAGCAGTCAGAGCAAATCAGTTGTTAGGCAATATCCTTAGCTTTGTTACCATTGTAATAATATACTATTAAAACTAAAAGAATTTTAAAGATCTAACCTATTTTTCAATAAGGGCCAGATCCTAAAGGGAACTGTGAACGCGTGAAAGTCCCCCTAAAATCAGCACAAGACTTTAACTATTCATGGATTTTGTTGTTTTCTCAGCCTGGATAACAAAAATATATCGCTCAGTTTCACTTTGATTAATAATCACTTTCTAACCAATTTCAAGTTCTCATGCACCAGAATATTGCTAACACTTCAAGGGATGTTAGTTTTAATAAAAAAACAACAACAACAAAACACCAATTTTATATTGGAATAAACCTCACTCCCACCCTTTTTTCCCCATGAGGTTGACAAAGTTGTCTTTGTTTACATAACCTAGATTTTGGGCTAAGGTTAGCCTTTGCATCACTTTAAAAAGGAGTCTATCCGAAAAAGTGACTAAAATGACATTTTTTGGTATTCCATACTTTTTGCCCTGCTCTGGTTTCCATCTCAGATTTGCTCACTGTAAAGGTTATAATTTTTCCCCCCATTTAAACTTTTCAGTTCAGGCTAATAAGGTTGTGAAAGTATCAGTGAGCTCTGAAGTTAATGGAGTTGTGACTCAGGAACTAGTTTGAACTACAGATCTGTTGTTGAAGAAACTGTGTGAGATTGAGAAACTCCAGCTTGGCTATCAGAGGTCAGGGTGAATATTGGGGCTATCAGTTTTAAAACAAAACAAAAAATAAACTTCCAAACTGAGTAAATTTACATGGAAATCAATAAGTAATAGGAGACCTCACAATACATGTGTGGTCTTTGCATGCTTTAAATGTTTTCATTCTGAGCATCTTTGAGTGGTTTTCTTTTTTTGGGGGGGGGGGGGGGGGAATTGGATTGTGATTGAAGTGTTTTCCCTTTATTATTCAGTTATTCTTTTGTTTCTACCCAGAGGCTCCAGTTTTGAGTCTTGCATTCTCTCATATTTTGACCATGTTGATATTGTCTTGTTGCCTGTCATGCTGGTAGAAAATGTTCAGAAGCAGACATACTGAAAAAGAGGTTACAGATGGAAATAAAACATCTACCTTTTAGTGAACTTGCATTTCTGTAGTGGCTGGAGTAGTAGTAAATGAGAAGCTAAATTTCTAATTGTTTTACCAACCTAATTCTATGGTGTTCCTATATGCCAGCCCAGACAGCAGACTTTATTTCCTAGCCAAAGGAGATGGAAACAAAGTATAGCTCTTCACTTGTTTATCTCTCTCTTACAGGTAGGTGGTGGTAAGAAAATCCCTTTCAGGCTCTGTATTCAGTGTTTTGGGAGGAAAAAAATGGGCTTCTTCATAGTTGAGTAATCTTTCTTCACACACAGAATCCTTTAGTCTGGGAACTTGTAGCTTCCAGACTAGAGGATGCTTTTGTGAAGGGAAGGACATATTTGTGTTCTGTGTTCTTAAGTAGTAAATGTGACTTCTTTTTCTCCCCTCACAGACTTTCAAAAAACTTTGGTTGAAAGATTGAATGTCATGTTATAACTGAATATTTCAATACAATTTTTCTAAAGGTATCACCTCCCAATCAGAATCACTGCTCATCATGCAGTTAGTCCTAACTCTGTTGTTTTGCTGTTATCTTCTGACTGCTTGACCTCGAAGCCTGTGTCTGACATGCTTAAGATGGCTTGGAATCTGTCATGGTATCATGGGATTGATAACCTATTGCAACTGGTGAACTATGAAACAGAAGCACAAGCGTAAGTCATGATATCTTCACATTGAATCATAATATAATTGAAGTAGCCTTCCTTCAAGGTTAAATACCTTTTAACTTTATATTGCATTGTAGTCCAAACTGTTCATGGTTCAAAATTGCTATCATTTTAAGTGGTAAAGGATCACATACCAGCTGGTTGTGAAAAATGCTGTTAGGGGCTACTAGTTTATCTGAATTGCAGCTCTGTGATAAATCTAGAGCCTGCTCCTACTCCCATTTATATAGATTGAAAAACAAACTCCCTTTGATTACAATGGGTGCAGGGTTAAGCCATAAAGCTAAGTGTTTGCTGAACATGAGGCAGCTCATCTTGGTTTTAGGGAGTGCTATATCCTGCTAAAGTAAACACTTGACTTAAATTCTTCATCTACTGTTGGTTTGTTTGGGATGGAATTTCCTTAAAACTGTTAATTTTATATACATGAAGGACCATACTGGTTTGACAAGAAATTAGCCTTCAGATCTCTTTAATTATATTTAACATAATTTGTAAAAGTGCTTAAATTTGCTATATTTTGGAGTATTTTGCAGAGCTTAAATATTCTACAAGTTTGCTCTGCTCAAGGGGCATTTGATTTATTTAGTAGGACTGAATTATCTGCTTATGTATCTGTGGTGCTTCCCAGGGTTACCCAAGGCTGTGAGGCATCTTGCTACCACCTGCCCTTAGCGTGAGGCAGCCTTGTCTGTACCTGCTGTGGATCAGTTCCTTGACTCCACCAGCCTCTGGCAAAACAAACACTACCTCCTCAGGCCTTGCTCTTGCTGTACAGGTTAGCAATAGGCATGCACCAACCCCCAAGTCTTCCAAGCGTCCCTCTGGAGTGCCCAGCCCATGTTCTGTTGAACACTTTGAGGACTCTGATACTTTACTCACAAAGGACTAGTACATACCAGCTTACTAGTTTTAATTCAGGATCACTAGTCTACTTAACACACTGCACTGAGACATATATTTATACTGAAAACAAGAATAAGTTTATTATCAAAGAACAGAGATTCAAATGATAATAAATAAGAACATTGGGAACAAATGGTTACGTATAAAATAAAATCATAACATGCTTTCTAGAAACCAAATTTAACTAAGACATTATCTTCCTGTGTAAAGAAGTTTCTTACCCAAAGTTCTTCTCAGCATTTTCACCAAGCCAGACTGAGATCTATTTTTCCATGAAGCAAACTCACTATCCTCTTAATTCCTTGGTGAAGGATGAAATCTCATCTCCTCTCTGCTGCTTTTATGCAGTTACTGAATATGGTCCCTTACCCCAGGAGGTCCCCTGTTCAGATGCTTATCTTGGGGTTCCTTTGTTTTTGTAAATCCTTGGGCCTGCACCTGACCCAGACAGCAAACGGAGCCTGTCTCCAAGTATGAACATTTATTTTATGGTGATTGAGTTGGCCCAGAAGCATAAAATAGGTAAAGATCTGCCAGAGAGAGAAGTGTTTACTACCCCCTTCCTGCCTAGAATCTGTTTATCACCTTCCGGTGACCTGTCTTAACTTGCACCTTTTCAGTATACATACCTAGTTCCTTATGAGTTATCTGCACATACGTCACAGGTTGTGGTTGTGTTTTTTAAATTCCAGTACCTGTTCATCTCAAAAATTTTTTAAGAAGTAACTAATCTAGGATAAGATACTTTTCTGTCTTATTATCCATCTTATTATTCATAGTTGAAATAGGATTTATGATATGAGGCCCACATTGCTAGCTCCACACCTATGAACATTGCAGACATTTTTTAATTAAAGGAGAGGGGGGGAAGGAGGGAACAAAGCTATATATATATATATATATATATATATATATAGAAACTCTTTAGAGGGGGCATAATGAAGTGGCATTGTGCATGCTGATAATGCCTGACGTCATTGCTATTGAATATCCTGTGAGGAGTAGATTGTATGTGAGAGGGTTTTGGTTTCAGTTCATCTCTCAGATGTCCACGTCATGAAAATCACTACCAAAAATAGAATTAATTTGATACATCTGTCAGCAAATTCAGCAGAGAAGCCAGTGATTTTCATGAGGGGTGAAACTGGGGTATTGTATAAAGCTACCTCAACTCAGTAGATTGGCTGGACAAGCAGAGGAACTGATGATGAGTTGTGGACTTCATTAGAATGGGGACGGAGCTATCCTTTGGAAATTTCATCTATTTTAGGACATTTGAAGGCGCAGAGCCACTAACAACATCATCATCATCTTTATGGCAGGACAGTCATATTTATGCTGACTTTCCATAGGCAAATGCACACTGATCTAGTATACGCTGTTGAAAATAAAATAGTATTCTCATAGAAGTGACTACCAACATTAATATTGGGAAGACGTAAGTACCATAATTATGCCCAATAGCTTCTCAATACAAACCAACCTTTAAAAACAAGCCAGCTCAGGGTTAATTTTTTTTTAAAGACATGATTGATCAAAATGAATACCTAAGAGGTTCACAGTTAATTTTCTCATTAGAACAAGAAAAATGAAGAAATCAGTGGCTATTAAAATCATTTAAAAAGATGCAGGCTATTAAGTGTCATTCTATGCCTTTATTTCTTTTTCAGATTTTTAGACACATTAAAGCTATCCTCAGAGGACATTCTTACGTTGAAGATAACACACACAACCAGTGGACTGCAGGATTGTCTTAATGCAGTAATTCAGGCCGTGTCCCACAGGGAAGTTAGAGCTGCTGTGACTAGGATGAGTTTTTATATACTAAATGACAAGCTGGCTTTAAAATTTAGCACTGGCTCTTGCAGGACCACTTCGAAGGGCGTGGCTTGGCAAACAGCATTCAACAGGTAAGCATAAGTGAAAAGTGTAGTCACTAGTTACAAAGCAGTGTATCAAGGTATATAGGTATATTACATTAAAAATTCCGACATTAAAAGAATGTTATTTTGTTTGCAAAGTCAAGCACTTGCAAGTTAGGACACTCCAGATTTATAGTTGTCCAGACAACTTTAATTTCATCCCCTTTTGTGTCTAGTATGTGCACTGAATGAAGGTTAGGGATATCTGATTATTGTTTTAGGGTATGGAGACAAATTAATAAGAAATTCACATTGCTACTACTGTGGCCAACGGCCACCACTCTCCAGCCACCCAGCTCTGAAGGCAGCGCATAAGTAAGGGTGGCAATACCATACCATGCCATTGGTACTTCTGGGCTGCTGGCGGCAGCTCTGCCTTCAGAGCTGGGCAGCTGGAGAGAGATGTATGCTGGCCAGGAGCCCAGCTCTGAAGGCAGAGCCACCGCCAGCAGCAGCCCAGAAGTATGGATGGCAGGGTATGGTATTGCCACCCTTACTTATGCGCTGCCTTCAGAGCTGGGTGGCTGGAGAGTGGTGGCTGTTGGCGAGGCGCCCAGCTGTGAAGGCAGCTCCCTGCCAGCAGCAGCACAGAAGTAAGGGTAGCAACACCATACCATGCCTTACTTCTGTACTGCTGCCTGCAGAGCTGGGCCCTCAGTCAGCAGCCTCCACTCTCCGGCTGCCCAGCTCCGAAGGCAGCACCATAGAAGTAAGGGTGGCATGGTATGATATTGCTACCCTTACTTCTGCGCTGCTGCTGGCAGGGCTCTGCCTTCACAGCTGGACGCTTGGCCAACAGCCACCACTCTCCAGCTGCCCAGTTCTGAAGGCAACGCATAAGTAAGGGTGGCAAAACAATGACCCCCCTAAAATAATCTTGTAAAATATCCCTGCAACTCCCTTAAGTGTCAGGACCCCCAATTTGAGAAACACTGGTCTCCCCCATGAAATCTGTTTGGTATAGGGTAAATGCACATAAAAGACCAGATTTCACGGTCTATGATGCGATTTTCATGGCCGTGAATTTGGTAGGGCCCTACTTATTTCCACATTTCCATATTTCAAGGTCACAGACATTTCTTCCGTTTCATAGTGGGCGGACGCCATTTTCAATTTAGGGCGCTGCCCTTTGGCCTCTCATCAGCCCTGAGCGTGTTCACAAAATGTATGGCGCTAGTGGCTGCTGACTTGAGACGTTGAGGGGTCCAGTTCTTCCTGTATCTCAACGACTGGCTCATCGAGGGCAGGTCTCGGGAGCATGTGCAGAGGAGCCTCGATCTGGTGCATTCCACATGCTGCGACCTGGGCCTGTTAATAAACAAGAAAAAAAATACACCTTAACGCCAGTTCACTGAATAGAGTTCATTGGGGCAGTTCTCGACCCCATGTGAGCCAGAGCCTTCCTTTCAGAAGCACGTTTTCAGGCCACGTCGAACCTTATCTCCCATGTAAAGAACCACCCACTCACCACAGCCTGCGGTTGTTGGGCCACATGGCCACGTGTACATATGTGGTCAGCCATGCTTGGCTCCATCTTCGGCCTTTGCAAACGTGGCTGGCATCGGTCTACATCTCCAACAGGCACAACCTACACTGGGTAGTCAGGGTGCCGGACCACATCCGATCCTCCCTGGACCGAGCCCAGCCTTTCTGCCCAAGGTCGTTTCCCAGTTTCATCCTGGCCAGGACATATACTTACCCATCTTCTTTACAAAGCCTCGTGCGTCAGATGAGGAGCGCAGGCTACACACCTGGATGTTAGGAGGGCGCTGGCCTTCTACATAGATAGAACAAAGCCGTTCTGTAAGTCAAGGCAGTTGTTTGTTGTGGTGGCTGACAAAATGAAAGGTTGCTCAGTGTCTGCTCAGAGGATTTTGTCCTGGATTACGGGCTGCATCTGCTACTGCTGTGAGCTGACAAAGGTGCCTCTGTCGGCGATCGTGACGGCACACTCGACTAGGGCACGAGCTTTGTCAGCGGCCTTTTTGGCACAGGTACCAATCCAAGAGATCAGTAGGGCTGCTCCCTGGTCGTCTGTCCACACATTCGCATCTCATTATGTGCTTACCCAGCAAGCTCAAGATGACACTGGCTTTGGCAGAGCAGTGCTGCAAGCTGCAAGACCGTGAACTCTGACCCCACCTCCATTGATGTTGCTTGTGAGTCACCTAGAATGGAATCGACATGAGCAAAGCACTCGAAGAAGAAAAAATGGTTACCTACCTTTCATAACTGTTGTTCTTCGAGATATGTTGCTTATGTCCATTCCATAACCTGTCTCTCCTGCCCAGAGTTGCCAGCAAGAAGGAACTGAGAGGCCATAGGGCTGGTGGCCCCTGATATACTGACCCTTGAGTGCCGTACTCGTGCGGGCGCCACAGCCGGCCCAGTGGAAACCGCTAAGGCAAAAATCTCCGACAGCCGTGCACATTGGCGTGCACACACCTAGAATGGAATGGACATGACCAACACATCTCGAAGAGCAACAGTTTTCTCGACTATGTGTAACTAACATGCTCCCCATCATGCATTATCAACAGGATTTGAACCCATAGCCTTCATGACTGCAGCACAGACTGCTACTTCTTGAATGGTCCAGAATATGGTTGGGGAGAGCCCAGCTAGCTTCCCCACCCAGCCATGGGGGAGGTTCCTGCCCCATGAGAATGGACTGCTGGGGACATATGTTGGTCCAAGAGGATTACAAGTAGAGCCCAGCTCAGTATTTGATCTCCCTGGGAGTTGAGGAGGAAGGGAGTGGCTCCAGGGAAAGCTTGGCTTATCTCTCTTTCTTGGCTCCCTGCATGCAGGAGTTGAAGAAGCTCTTGTCCTGTGTGCTTTGGGCACAGTGGGGAGATGGGATGGGACTCTGGAGCTGAAAATGGGCGAAGTAGGCAGGAGGGATTGTGGGGGGAAGCTTGGCTTTCCCCCTTCTCTCCCCCGATCCCCTTCCACATAGCAGCAACTCTGGCAGCTCACAGGTGTATCTATGATGTTGGTAATGCTACTGTGGTAGCAGATTTAGCCAGTCTTGGAATCTTCATTAATTTTGGCACACTGCCAAAAATTTCTGATGACTGCAAGTGAGATGGAAAATGATGATTTGAACACTTTAGAACTGAGCTAAATCTAAATGGAATTGCCTGGGACAAAGAAAAAGCACTTCTCTATGAGAGGATTTCCCCTGTTCAATAGCAAAGGCCTGTTACAAACAATGGAAATGTGATAGCTTCTTATGGAAAAGGTCAAAAATCTTACATAATGGAAAATGTTAAGCAATCTATATAGCGGTTGCTACCAGCTGCCCCTATAATATTAAGTATCTAAGCTTTAAGATGTATAGAATACTTGGAGTTTTCCTAATAAACTTTTCTCTACAGAATAACATGACAAGAAAAGATCCTCTGTTTTCAGTATTTTAAAAAAAGATATGTTAAAAAGGAATTTACTTTTTAGTTGCCAAGTATATATAACTTGCACTTAGAAAAGGAGCAAAATCTAAAAAATAAATATGACTAAAACAACTGAATTTAAAAGATGAATTGTAAAAAAGAAGGCAGCTAATTCAGCTCTTTTCCCTTGTAGTTAGTTTTGGTAGTATATTTAAGTGTTAATAGCTCTTTCCCTGTCTTTACTTCTGTTCATATCTCTAAATTTAATCCTTACTATAGAGAAGTCCATAGTGTTGCTATATTGATGGATATTTTATATCATGTTGGAATTTCAGATCTCAAGTCATGTGCTTCAGATATGAAAGTGAAATCCATGGTTATACTGTTTGTTTGTACCAAAGGTTTCTGCAAGTACTTCCAGCTTCTACAGAAGATGAGAAGCTTCTGGCTGATGTCTTAAGTTTTCTAAACAAGTTGCTTAGGGAACAGAAGAAGAGTTTGGAGGCAGAACATCTACAGTGGATTCTGGAGGTAGTGCTTAAACATGTAAGAATATACCTATGGGAAAATATAAATTGCAGACTTTACAAAGTGATATAGCAGCAAACCATCCACAAATAAAGCCTTTAAAATGCATCTTGATTTTGTTATTGTTTGCTTTTGGTTAAAGCATTCCTGGTAGAAAACAGCTAAGTGGTTTCTGCTGCTTTAAAGAAAATCTTATTGTTTTTACAAAATCAAGAACTACAATTAAATTTATCATTAGTAGTGATAGGTTACCTTGTAGTCTGTACCACAACTTTTAATATTTTGATGATTTAACATCAAAGAATTGTAAAAGGTTTTGCTTTTTTGTTGTGTGAATGACTTTTCTGATGGCAAGTGTTGCTTTTGCCAGATGATACTGTTAGGTTTCTACTCATATACTTCTATGATTTCAGTGTTAAGCTTATGACTTCGTAGTAATGATACTACTTAAATGGTGGTAATGCATTCTCTATTTGGACTGGCTGCTGATTGTCTGTAGCTCGTAAATAAAACTTCTTTTGAAGTGATACTATGAAAAACTGATAGTAAAATACTATTAACCAAGGATGAAGTCTGCAGTACTTTTAGGTGTTTGATCTAATAAGGTACCAGTTGCTTTATTTTCTAAACTACATGGGGCTAAAAGAAGGATAATTTATTTGGTTTTCTACCTTGGAAGAGATCCTGCATAGGGCATATCATCTGCTTTTTAAAGAGTACAAATGAAATGTAATCTAAGCATAAAAGTGAGTATTCAGCATCCAGCAGCTCCCATTGCTTTCACTTATTATGAAAATCTGACTACTTATGGAAATTGGATCACTCCATCTCCTTTAAATGGGAGCCTAAGCACTGTTGAAAAGAGAGCCCATTAAATATAAAATATATTAACAACTAAAAGCCATCAGATTGAGTCTTTCAGGAAATGTAGTCAAACAGGAGGATATAATTTGAACTAATCTCAATTGCATGTGTGTATTTTTCACATGCTTTTGGAATCTCAGGGAAATAATTCATCTGACATTTGCATTATCTTGAATAGCACTGCTTCATAATGCAGTGTACTATGACTTAATGATCAGAACTTTTCTTGTGTACTGCTTAGTAGACTGGCAGACCTAATAGAAAAGTATACATTTCAGGTTTTTAAAAGAAGTATTCATTAGTGAAATTATTAAACTACATTTTAACTTATAACAAGTGGACCAAAAAATATAATTCTCAGTAGACAGGGTATTAGGATAGGAATCGAAGATTTTAATGTTATTTCCCTCTTTAGAATTCAAGTTCACTGTTAGACCTTCTGGTACGACCTGAATCCCAGGAGCAGGATGAAACAGATGACATACAGACTGCTGTCAGGCAACAACTGCAGAAAGAACTGATTGGTCTCTTTAACATGTTGCTACTCTGCTTCACATCAGTTACTAACAGGTACAGTATAAGAGGATCTGTCCACATGATTCAGGGTTCAAATATATGGTAGCTGAAATATTGTACCTCAGTAATATAATTATAAGTCCTTGGTGGCACAATAGAAAAAGATTGTAACTACATTTTTTTTAATACCCTCTATATATTTAATACCCTCTATTTTTTTTAATACCCCATATATTTTTTTAATACTCTCTCCCCACTGTATATATGATCGTGTATACTGTATGAACATAAACAGACTTATTTAGTCAAATCTGTTTTTATTTGGATCCGAAAGATCAGACTATGGCCATGCTATAAATTGGGCTACCGCTTAGACCTGGTTTATTGATAAGTGTGAGCCTCTGAAAGAATTGATGATACAATTGCACATATTAGTTCACAACAGTCTGCCCTTTGGACAGATGTGATTATTGGCAGAGTCACCTGAGAGTTCAGATTGGTAAAAGCCGTGACATTTAGTTTAATTGTTTTAAAATAAAATAACAACGTAAATTAATTATCAAACTGTTATTTGTTATATGTTGAAAGATTGTAATAATGATAGAAATGTTACATTAATATTACATGAACATATTGTTGCATGCATGCCTTTTTAAAGGTTGTGAAAGTATCAGAACTTGATAGTGGGTGGGATAAGATCACTTTCCATATACAGATATTTTGCAGCTAAGGCCTTGTCTAAATGAACACTTAGTTTGTGGCAACCAGGGCTCTGAAATTACCTCTCACTAGTGTGCTGCACACTGTGGACCTTGTGCCGTGCACTAAAAGTTCCCTGGTGTGCTTTAATCTACTACCAATCTACTTTAATCTACTTCAAAGCAAGGTAGGTTTGAACAAGGTAGGTTTGAAACCAGGGAACTTCTAGTTTATGATAGCAGAATTCACATGGACAAACAGCGTGCAGCAGACTAGTGCAGAGTAGATTTATGCCCCAGTCGGCTGCAAACTAAACACTTCTGTAGACAAGCCTATGATCAAATGTAGATCTGGCCAAATTCCTTTGAATATTTGATGAAAAATGACAGTTTTTTCAGGGAAATTCTTTGCAAAATTTTCTTGCTGTTTTCTGATCAGCTCTAATTGAATATATCTTCATATAGCATACAAATGCCGATGAACAAATGCGTGGTCTTGTAGGGCTTGATCCAAAGCCAGTTGAAGTCAATGGGAGTCTTTACATTTCATTGATATCAATAAACTTTGGATCAGGCCCTTAAACAGCCGCATGTAACATATTTTATAATTCTTTTTAAAAAAATGAAAAATATATTGTGTAAAACCCACTAAATAAAACTGGTGAACTATAACCTTCATATCTTCAAATTTGAGGTCTCATCCCCACAGTGGCTCCCTTGCAGATAATTTTAGTAATTTCCTCCAATATTCTGTATGTATATAAAGACATGTGAAACACAGACATCTGATTAAAAACTATTCATGTTTTAGTAATTTATTGAAAGGTCACATTTCAAATTTGGGCTAATTTCTGTACTTAACAATCCGATCTAATGAATATACCAAATTTCAAGATTCTAGCGAAATGGAAACATTGGAAACTTGTTGGTAATTGTATCATCTGTTATATAGACACATTTTATATATGTGCATATATAGGTAATAATTACAGTATGTACCAGCGCTTTTCTCCTTTTTTTAAAAAAAGGAGAAAATGATGACTTGACAAAATTTCTTTTGCCATGGCAAAAACCAGTGTTCTTTATAGGTGATTAGAGACCAAATAATTTAAGGGATCTAGGCAAGTGATGGGAGGGAAGTATCTTCAATCCTCACCGTGTAAAGTGGAAAATATGTTTGCCATTTGATGTGAGGCCCAACATTAGGCCCTTTCACTTATTCTATACTAAAATTGCTTGAGTACTTTCTACTTTTATGGAGGTTGGGGTCTGTGGTGTTGGCTATAGTATTTCTAGTTACAGCAAATAATATATTTTCAATTTGTTATCTGAGAAGGGGTAGGACTTGTCATTTCTTCTTATTAGTTGATAAAACATGCATGAGTCGATGCTGACTCTGCTGCCTTTCTGGCAGTTATTTATAAGCGAATAAGGGACATCAGAGTAATTGAGACATCATATCATCAACAAATGAGAAATCAGCAAATATTTGTTATTTAATATTACCCTATTTCTTTTTTCAGGGCTAATTATTTCAGCCACAGGCAGTTTGGCCCTTATCCCTGACTCTCAGCTCCAATAGAAGGTCTTAACCTGTTTCCACATTAATTTATGCAGTCATGGTAGTAGCAATGTGAATTTCCTATTAATTTGTCTCCATACCCTAAAGCAATAACCAGACATTTCTAACCTTATGTTTCTGCCTAAATGCATTAATAAAACTCTTTACTGCTACCTGTGGTTTTATTCAAAATATTTTTAAAATTGTACCTTTCCCAACATCAGGCCAATTTGGAATAATAATATTCACTTTATAACTAAGCTAACCACAATTTACCTGTTTATGGTTTCTTCAAAGCAATAGTCTTTTTTTTTCTCCAGTTCATTTTATTTTTATCTGTAACAGTGAGGAAGACATTCTTAAAAAAAAGGTGGGGGAGTTACAAAAATCCCTGCTGATCGCCACATTTTGCTTAACAGCTGGGTGCATGGCCTATAACACTGTACCATTTTTATCTGGTAGCCTGGTAGCACTTTAACTACAGGAAATGTCTCTGATACCTTTATCATCTCTAAGACCGGAGTAAATTTTTAAAGTGCAACTAGTGAAGGCGGCACTTTTTTCTTCTTCTCATAACAAGGGATCCAGAATTCTGGATTTTTCTTTCCCTCTCTTTGGTGTGTTCCTTAGTATATTACAGGGTTCTTTCTGTATTCATCCGTTTTTTATTTGAGTGAGTGTTCCTAAATTTTTCAAATTGAAATTTGGGGCTTTCAGAACTGAAAAACACTTGAAGCTGCAAATGTCAAACTTTGTCCTGCTTTACCATATACAAGAGATTTTGATACCTAGACTTATAGAACTACAGGTACAATAAGATGCCATTGGCATACAATAAAATAATACCGATTAAGTTGATTTTTATACTTCCATCTGATACATTTGCCTTTTGTATTTGGAACAGAAAAGGCTTGGAACTTACTGATTGTTTCCGAACACAGCTGGCTTTGAAACTGCTACAGTGTTTACGGGTAACAGATGCGCCCCACTTTTATGGATTGCCTTCTTTGGAGAGAACGTTACGAGGAATGGTCCATGTCACTGCACACCCAGGCTGGAGTTCATACTCTGCAACAACTGAGCCATTCACAATTTGTATGAAATATTTGACAGGTCTTCTTGAGGTAAGTAACTTATGTTATCACTTGTATTTTGGTGGTAGCAATAATAAAACAAGGTACATATTACTCTTGTGTGTTTTGTTAAATGATATATGATTATTGGGAAATTTTACTTGGTAATCTTGTGGCACAGTGATTTCAGTGAAAACGGAACAGTGAATGAATTCTGGGTGTGTGTCCGCCATGCAAGTTGCAGGGAAGGAGTATCGAATAAAAAAATATTTAACTTCACCAGTTAGAAATAAAAAAATAACTTATGAGTGGTGGAGTGAAGCAGATCCATTTTGACCAGTTTGAAATTGTATATTTCAATGTATTTTTGTGTTTGATAAGTTCGCCATATTTGATCCTCTACTGGACCTTTTAAGAAGACCTTATGAGGTGTACATATTGAGTATCACCACTACATTTTTAAGTGAGCTGCTAAGTTATTTGTGCATGAAGGTTCAGTGTGGCCTTCCCCCTCTGTGCACTTTGGTCTTTACCCTGTTCTAAATGAAATTAATGATAAAATTCCTTTGACATAATTACGTAGGATTGATTCCTTTATGAGCTTAGTAAAAGTCTATGCAAAATGTACTGTGCATATATAATTTTCAAAGAATCTAATTGGTGAAATCAAAATTAATTTAATCCAAAACAACTCAAGTCTATGCCAAATGAGGACTATTTTCATGCCAAATATCAACTTTTGATGCTCAGTTTTTCTGGCTTTAGGGCTGTTCAAAACAAAAGTTGTTTTTATAATGTCCTCACTGCATATTAAGAGGTGGGGTCCTTTATCTGGCTGGAAGGAGAAGGTGAATTACCCTTTTAACTGCATGCACAGGGCTTTTCCAGCAGGTTGGTAGGAAGAGGGTTGTTGCCCCCATTAAGGCCCCTCTTCTACGTTCTCCTCTTCCCTCCCCTCCCCCCCCCGGTACAATTACCTGTTCAGGTAAAGAAGCAGGACACAGTACAGCCAGAACAGGTCAGTGGGGGGGCGGGGACAACTGCCCCCTCCCCATAACAGCTGACTGAAGATAGGGGTGTAGTTACACCCAAGGCAGTTCTGGCAAAGCCGTCTTTAACTTGGACAAGGCTAGCAGCACCCACAGTTCTACCTATGGAAGTGGTTAAAATACCAGACTTTATGGTTACCTGCTGTGGGCATTATGCTAGTCATGGCTCTTCTCGGAGGTCTGGGATGGCATTTTCTCTCACCACCAGATTGGCTGAGGTAAGGTGGATTTTTAGCCTCCCCTCAGTGAGTTTGGGCTTGGTAGGGTAGGAAAGGAGGATTAGGCCATTAGGGGTTAATGTCGCAACTCGTTATGTAAACTTCTGGCAAAATGTCCAGAGCAGGTACTCCGTATGGAATGGGTACAATGATCAGGTAAATTGGATCGGTAAAGGATTTAAAGGAAGAATCCTTTAAAGGAGCAGAGAAAGGGGATTTGGGGTTCCTATTACTGATATGGCAGGGAGTCAGCCCCTCCCTTATAGCTCCCTTCTTAACCCCCATACAAGGAGGGGGTGATGGGGTTAAAGTAGTGGGATCAGTGAGATCTGGATTGGGAAGAGGGAAGCCTGATTGCAGCCCCCAGAGTATATGGAAACACATATAGAATTACCTACACTGTACAGTCTTATCTGGTGTGTAATCCCACATATTTAATTAAATTAAAACCATATCCAGTGCCTCCTACTCTTCTTTTGGCATAGCTAGACAGTGGAGAGAGGTTTTTTTCTTCCTATTTTTTTTATCTCCAATATGGCAAAAAATAAACTGAAGACTAAATTGTGGAATGTAAATGTCTGGGTGGACACTAAAACCAATCTGTAGTGACAAGTATTAGTCTAAATTAAAAACAAATCAATCCAATTTGTGTTGCTCTGTTCTTTGTGCCTCTGTTCTCTCATTTTTGTACCTGTTAGTTTCAGACAAGAGTATCACTAAATTATAGGAGGTAAATAAGGCTAGTGATTTTTCAAAATCAGTGTGTCCTTTGTCTGTTGGACTGAGTTTTATAATTAAGAAATACAAAAGAGAAAAATCCACGGGATGTCTGCCTATTGTCAAAAGTTCTTTAGAAATGCAAAAAAAGAAAACCTTGGTAGGTAGGTAAGATAGCCGAAAACTAGGGAAAGCATAGTGGGCTAAAGGAATAATTTCATTGTTTGTAAGCCCCAAACCCTCATTTTCTGGTCCCGTCATTTGTTGTCAGTCTATGGAAATATTTCCTGCTTCTCTCCCCCCCTGCCCCCTCCCCAAATAACCCAACTTATCTGTCTTCTAAAATAAAATATTACAGATAATTTAGTACTCTTAAGTAATCTTATAGTAATGTAGAATAGTTGCAAAGTGGAGGAAAACTGTTTGTCTAGATTTTAACTTTGGTCTTCAAACAGGTTATCATAAAGAGTGAAAAAAGAGATACATCAGAAGTTATTCTTTAAGATTCAAATTTTAAACATTGTCGACAGCTTTGATAGCTCTCTGAAAAGACTATTCTGATAGAAACATTTTACTTTTAATCTAATTGTCAGCTTCTGAAATAACTGAAGACAGTCAATGAATATCTGGAAGTCCTGCACACAACTGATTACTATAAATCAAGTTGTGATGAAACAAAAACATAGAGTTCAACAGCTGATTTAGCAAGTTGGCAAGTTCCTAAAGTGGAAGTAAAATAGTTGGATCCGTTTGATTGATGAAAGCTTCAGATGGGAGTCTAGAATCAAAAATGGGACCAAGATTATAGATGGTGTCACGTGATAGAAAGTGGTCATAGGTAACAGCTAGGATGAAGGCAACAAGGAACTAATTGCTAACATTTAGGTCCTGTCTGCAATAAGTTTCATGCAATTTCAAGTGAACCAAATATAACATATAACTTAATAGTGGGTTGGTTTGGGGTTTTTATGGAAGGGGGTGGCTTGAAGGAACAGGCAAATGGGCAAGTTATAATAGCAATGTTTTTGGTGGAAAATGTTCTTTAGGTGTAATTCTTACACCTGATGGTTACATCAGTTTTGTGACCATATCACTGTTTAGCAGGTTTTGATGTTTAAAATTAAAATTTCTATTTTATATCAGTGCAAGTCAAAATAAACTGCCCAACATAAACCTTCTTTCTGTAGTGTAAGTTTTGTACAAAGCGCCAACAACTAAACACAAAAGCTTTTTTTACAGAAAGCTTCTTGTAATAACCAATTTACTTTTTAGCAAGAAGTACAACATTATCCGCACCATTCCCTTTTTTTGAGAACCAAGATAGCCATAAATAATTTCTTCATAATATTGGAAAGCTGGCTATCCAACAGACAATTATGAAGAGCTACAAAATATTTTAATTGACTGCCATAACTGAAAAGTATGTGTGTCTTTATCAGCCATGCAAAAGATGTTTTGTTTTTAAGTTATCCAAAGGGGGTGTTTTAATACAAAATAGTAACTTGGGACATAGGGTTTGTGGCAAGCTGGATATGTGAATTAGCCAAGGCTAAAAATTGAACATGTTTAGCAAAACAATACATTGTAATCCCAGGCATACTAATACAAGACTCAGAACAAAAACACCTGATCATGAATAACTGTCACAACCACGTAAAAGATCCATTCGGTAACTGGCCCATAGACAAATGAAGGATACTGCAGACCTGAATGAGAGCCAAGAGAAGAGCAGGACCTTGAACACTGGGGTAACAGCCTTATCATAAATGAACCTCTGACCAAGTAGCTTGTTATACTAGAAATGTAAGGTATTTCTAAAATTGCAGGTAAAGGCTTAGTCATGATTTAAATTAACTGAAGTCTGCAGGACTGTTTGTATTTATCTATGTATTCCTCATAGTAAAGCCACCATGAAATTATGTTGTTTTATTTTATTTTTATTTTTTATTTTATTACAGGTCATCTCATCTTTTTATGTTGAATGGGGAGGAAATGCTATGTCCTTCATGGGCAAAGGTGTCACAAAGAGCACAGTACTTTGCTTGCTTCACTTGTCCCATGAAATGATGTCTCAAGCCAAAAATATGGTGAGAGCACTAAAAGCTGCCCTTAGTTTTTCATCTGTGTAATTTAAGCATTGACACATTGTTACTGACAGAGTTCAAACCGACAGTCTAGTTTTGCTTGACTTTAGAGAGCAGAAAATTGAATTTTAACTGATGTTTTCCTTGGAAATGTGATGCTTTAAATTACTGAATTTGAATACTAGAGAATGCTAATATCACTATTTTAAGTGTACCACATATACTAGCTAAGGTCCAATCCTGCTAACCTTACTTACTGAGCAGTATCACTCTGCAAGTAGTCCTTCTGATTTAAGAGGAACTACTTGCAGAATGAGGTGCTATTCAAAGGCAAGGATGGAAAATCCGGGCTAAAACTATGGTATTTACTTCTAAAATAATTTTGTAATAAGGATAGTGTCTTCAAGATTATTTTAAATGAGGTTACTTCTGGTACTTAGAAACAGTACGGTTGAATAAAAATACCTTGATTTGCCCAACAGTTCTGGAAATGAAGGTTCTTTTAACAGAATGCTGCACAATATTAAAACTTGCTTATGGTAGTGTTGATGTACAAGATGCTGCTTCAAGAAAGTCCTGAAACATGTTCTTAACGTTAAATGTGTGAGTGAGTCCCATTAAATTTAAGACCGTGCTTAAGCTTTGTGGTGTATCAGAGCCTAAATAAACACATTGAGGTGCTGGACTCTTCTATTAAATGTCTTAAGGCTTTGTGCAGATGTAGATAATCTATAAAGTTGCTTAGGTGCTTATGTGAAAAATTAAACTGGCTAAAATGCCTACTAATGAGTATGGTTTGATTTTGTTTAATTAAATCCTTATAATGTAGCCCCCAAATGTGCTTGTGACCATATTCTGTAAATTGCAGCTTTTTAGGGTTAAGAGTAAGGTGGAAGTCATGGTCCTGAGCTTAAACTGGCTAAAAGCAAAGCCAGAATTTTACTATAATCCATTTTGGGAGACTAAAATCCAGAATAGGAATGCTCTGTTAAGAATGAAAAAAAATTAGTTCAGGAAGTTCACACTGGGTTCAGATAGCAGATGTTTTTAATTCTGCTACCCTTACTCATGTTGCATAGTATTTTACTCTGGAAATAGCCCCAATAAAATAAAGGAGGCTCCTGGTGAAGTAAAGGACTACACAGTTCAAGAATAGTAAAGTTAGTGTCTTGGATAGCATTTCTCACTTGTGCAGGTAATAGACAGAATTAAGCATTTATTTCTCAGTATTTATTTTTCTTTGTTAATTTAGAAACCATTATACCATATTAAGACAATAGTCTTGTCTTACAGACAAGTACATTTTCCATTTTAATTTTGTTTATAATGCAAAGTGTTTTATACCACACAGTAATATTGTTAACCTTTACATTTTGCCTCCAGAATCTTTGCCATACAATATTAGTGCTTTGTACTGAAATAAAGAAAAAAAAATAGTTTATATAGTTGGAGGGAAGAGGTTATTTGAACAGTTACTGTCTGAAACAATCCTTTTCATTTTTTATTTTTCTGATCAGGACTGGGTGTCTCTCTGGTTCTTGCCTTACGATAAAAGTGAAGAACAAGTTCCTTCTCGGCTTGGTCTGGCATGGCTAGTTCCATTATGGGTAGATAGAGATCCTGAGGTTAGTGTACTCTGGCATAAAACTGTTGCTCCAAGTTTAAGAAAGAAATATATTACAAATCTAAAAATTATGTTTAATATTGAGTCTTAACTAACTTGTCATAATTTTAAATGTGTGTTTTAAAAAAGTATTCTAAAGAGTAATCACTGTTAGAATTTTTCTGTCAAAGCATCTTAAAATGAATCCCTATCCTCTAGGGCTGTCAAGCGATTAAAAAAATAATCATGATTAAAAAAATTAATCACATGATTAATCACGCTGTTAATAATAGAATACCATTTATTTAAATATTTTTGGATGTTTTCTACATTTTCAAATATATTGATTTCAATTACAACACAGAATACAAAGTGTACAGTGCTCACTTTATATTTATTTTTGATTACAAATATTAGCACTGTAAAAAACAAAATAAATAGTATATTTCAATTCACCTTATACAAGTACTGTACTGCAATTTCTTTATAATGAAAGTTGAACTTACAAATGTAGAATTATGTACAAAAAAAAAACTACATTCAAAAATAAAACAATGTAAAACTTTAGAACCTACAAGTCCACTCAGTCCTACTTCAACCAATCACTCAGAAAAACAAGTTTGGTTACATTTGCAGGAGATAATGCTGCCCACATCTTGTTTACAATGTCACCTGAAAGTGAGAACAGGCATTCACCTGGCACTGTTGTAGCCAGCATCGCAAAATATTTATGTGCCAGATACGCTAAAGATTCATATGTCCCTTCATGCTTCAACCACCATTCCAGAAGACATGCGTCCATGCTGATCACTGGTTCTGCTCGATAACGATCCAAAGCAGAGTGGACAAACACATGTTTATTTTCATCATCTGAGTCAGATGCCACCAGCAGAAGGTTGATTTTCTTTTTTGGTGGTTCGGATTTTGTAGTTTCTGCATCGGAGTGTTGCTTTTTTAAGACTTCTGAAAGCATTCTCCACACCTCGTCCCTCTCAGATTTTGGAAGGCACTTCAGATTCTTAAACCTTGGGTCGAGTGCTGTATCTATCCTTAGAAATCTAACATTGGTACCTTCTTTGCATTTTGTCAAATCTGCTGTGACTGTGTTCTTAAAATGAACATGTGTTGGATCATAATCCGAGACTGCTATAACATGAATTATATGGCAGAATGCAGGCAAAAAAGAACAGGACACAAACAGTTCTCCCCCAAGGAGTTCAGTCACAAATTTAATTAACACATTGTTTTTTTTACGAGCATCATCAGCATGGAAGCATGTTCTCTGGAATGGTAGCCGAAGCATGAAGGGGCATACGAATGTTTAACACATCTGGCACGTAAATACCTTGCAATGCCGGCTACAAAAGTGTCATGCGAACGCCTTTTCTCACTTTCAGGTGATATTGTACATAAGAAGCAGTCAGCAGTATCTCCCGTGAATATAAACAAACTTGTTTGTCTTAACAATTGGCTGAAGAAGAAATAGGACTGAGTGGACTTGTAGGCTTTAAAGTTTTACATTATTTTGTTTTTGAGTGCAGTTATGTAACCAAAAAAAAATCTACATGTGTAAGTTGCACTTTCACGATAAAGAGATTGCACTACAGTACTTGTATGAGGTGAATTGAAAAATATTTTCTTTTGTTTTATTTTTACAGTGCAAATATTTGTAATAAAAATAATATAAAGTGAGTACTGTACACTTTGTATTCTGTGTTTTAATAGAAATCAATATATTGAAAATATGGAAAAACATCCAAAAAGATTTAATAAATTGCAATTAGTATTCTATTGTTTAACAGTGCAATTAACTGTGATTAATCGACAGCCCTACTATCCTCATTTCTCTGTCTCCCCTCACCTTCCATTCTTTTCCTGATAATCCAGGATAGGTGTTCCTGGGGCCTTTGCATGGAAGAGATTTGTTTGCATTAGTTTAACTAGGCAGAAACATTTTTAAATGCTCTTTTAAAAAAGTTGTTTGCAGTGCTGTTGTAGCGTATTGGTCCCAGGATATTAGCGAGACAAGGTGGATGATGTATATCTGCTATTGGACCATCTTCTGCTCATGAAAGAGACAAGTTTTCAAGCTTACACAGAGCTCTGCTTCAAGTCTGGGAATGTTATTCAGGGCATGGCTACACTTTCAGATGTAGAGCGCTTTGAGTTAAACCAGCCATCATAGAGCGCAGTAGGGAAAGCGCTGCAGTCTGTCCACACTGACAGCTTCAAGCGCACTGGCGTGGCCACAGTTGCTGCACTTGCAGCGGCATTGGGAGCGGTGCATTATGGGCAGCTATCCCAGCATGCAAGTGACTGCAACTTGCTTTTCAAATGGGAAGGGTGGGGTGGAGTGTGACAGGGAGTGTGTTGTGTGTATGTGGGGGGAGAGAGTGGGTTTCTGGGGGGCTGAGAGCGTGTCATCCTGCTGTCTTGTAAGTTCAGACAGCAGCAGACCCCTCCCTCCCCAACCCTCCCCCTGCCTCTCTCTCGCGCACTCTCTCTTGCGCTCTCTCTCTCTCTTTCACACACAGCATTCCACACTAATGGTTGCTTTGTCTCGGGGCAGATAAGCATCCGGTTGTCAGGAACAGAGCTTTCAAAGAGCATATCCGCATTCCTGCTGCGATTCAAAGACAAGAGTGGCCACTTGACTTAAGGGGATTATGGGACGCTATCGGAGGCCAATCAGAGCACAGTAATGCAACTCCCCATTCACACTGGTGCTGCAGCGTTCCAGCGGGGGCACAGCAAACGTTATTCCACTCGCCGAGGTGGAGTACCAGCAGCGCTGTAGCTGCGGAGTCAGAGCGCTCTACGTGCCTTGCCAGTGTGGACCGGTAGTGAGCTAGTGCACCTGGGGCTCCTTTATTGCGCTGTAACTCGCAAGTGTAGCCAAGCCCTAAGTGTCACAGCTAAATACAAGAGTGGAACCAATAAGGAATTAAAATATGTTGCAAGAGACCATTTGAAGTGGTCAATTAACTTCTGCAGTCCTAGGACGAAGGTGGATTAGTGAGTTGCAGATTGTTGTAATGCGCCATAAATCCAGTCTTTATTAAGTCCATGATTTTTGGTGTCTAGCAGAGTTATGAATTTAAGTTCCCAGGCTTGTGTTTTGAAGGTGTGCAGGTTTCCTTTGAGAACAAGGACTGAGAGGTCAGATATGGAGTGGAAAGTGTTCTCCCGAGGTGATACGGTGTTTTTGTCTTTTATCATTTTTCTGTGTGAGTGCATTCAAGAGCATAGTGATTGTCTTGTTTCACCCACATAGTTGTTGTTGGGGCAGTTAGTGCACTGGATGAGGTACACCACATGTTGTGATAGGCATGTGTAGGACTCATGGATCTTGAAAGGTGTGTTGGAGGGGTATTGATCATTGTAGCATGGTAGATATGTCTGCAGGTTTTGCGTCTGTTTTTATGGCAGGATCTGATGCCACCTTGAGTTGGTGAATCCTGAGCTGCGGGGAGCTTGCTACTGATGTTGAGTTTGGAGAGATTGTTTGAAGGCCAGAAGAGAGGATCGGGAAAGATTTCTTTCAGAATGTGGTATCCATCAAGTATGGGTTGTAATTGTTTAATGATAACCTATATGGGCTTCAGGGTGGGGTGGTATGTGACAACTAGGGACGTTCAGTCAGAAGTTTTTTGTTTGACTTTTGTTTTTCCTGTGGTGAAGTAGGTTCTCTCAGAATATTTGGATGGCCTGTTCCATGATGGTGTCCTTGTTTAGTAAAGGCAGTTTTAAGTGTGTTAAGTTGTGTATCCTGGGTTTTCTTCTTGGAGCATATTTCTGTGGTATCTGAGTGCCTGACTGTAGATAACTAATTTCTTGAGGTGGTTACTAAATCTGTGAAGGTAAGAGGGGTGATCCATGAGTTTCTTGATATACTTCCATTGTTGAAGCTGATCATGGTGTCCAGGAAGTTCATGTTGGTGTGGGACTGTTTTAGAGAGAGTTTGATGGATGAGTAGTGGTGGTTGAAGTTGTGGTGGAAATCTATGAGGGAGTTTAGGATGTCTTCCCAGAGGATGCCAATATCATTGATGTGTCTCCGGTATATCATTTGGTTTTGTGGTGCATTTGACCAGATATTCTTCCTCACGGTGGCCCATTGGGAAGTCATTCTAGTACCCGTGGCTGATTTAAAACAAAACACCGTGTCACCTATGGGCAAACACTTCTTACAAAATAATCACTCCATACCGGTCTTTGTCTTCAAAGGAAACCTTCACTACACCTTCATAAGACAAGACTGGGAACTTAAACTTGATAACTCTGCTAGACACCAAAAATCATGGACTTAATAAAGACTGGATTTATGGCTTGTTACAACAATCTGCAATCCACTCACCTTCCTTTGTCCAGCTACTGTAGAGGTGTTAACTGCCAACTGAATGGTCTCTTACAATATGAGTTAACTCCTTATTGGTTTCATCTTTGTATTTAGCTATGACATTGATTACCTTCCCCAGACCTGAGAAAGAGCTCTGCATAAACTTGAAAGCTTGTGTCTTTCATCAACAGAAGTTGGTCCAATAAAAGATATTACCTCAGCCACCTTGTCTCTACTTAAAAAAAAGTTCCTATTAACATGACTTTCACAAAAATTTAAAGCAAATATGCTCAGACCCAAACTATCAAGAACATTTTATTTAAAACTGATTATCTGGAACTTTACATATACAATTCCAGGACAGGCTTACTCTGAAAAGTAACTAGATAATGCCGCCATCTTACTCATCATATCTGCTTTCTATGTGTATTCAGTCCTATTGTCTTATTTTAGCAACTATCTTTGGTTTGATCTTTAGTGGCAGTTAGATGACACTATGATGGTGGGCACCAGAGATGAATCTAAATACAAAATTTTGGGCTTGCTGCCTTTTTTTCACAAAATGTTATGACCACATTGACGAGAGGACTATCTGAGGGGGTATTTCGTATTTTACAGTTTGGGTAACAAGGTGTTCATGAACAACTCACTATCCATATTTAGTCAGGGATACAGTCATAGTAACCTACTTACAAAAACAGTGTATAAACAGCTTTGATCAGCCAGGTTTCAAGTCTAGTTTAAACACTGGCGCCATTTACAATTAAAAAGAATATTCAGGTGTTCTTCTTTCATATGACATTTTTAAGATGTTTGTAGGCTTCAGTTAAGGCATCTGCATCCATTTTCATACTGAGCAGTTAATATTAAATGATGAATGCTGTGCTATTTTGTTTATACTTGTTAATGAAAATATATATACAATAAAATGCTCCTTTTATATAGTGCAGGGATCGGCAACCTTCGGCACGCGGCTCACCAGGGTAAGCACCCTGGCGGGCCGGGCTGGTTTGTTTACCTGCCACATCCATAGGTTCGGCCGATCGCAGCTCCCACTGGTCGCGGTTCGCCCTCCAGGCCAATGGGGGCGGCAGGAAGTGGCGCGGGCCGAGGGATGTGCTGGCCGCCTCTTCCCGCTGCCCCCATTGGCCTGGAGCGGCGAACCGCGACCAGTGGGAGCTGCGATCGGCCGAACCTATGGATGTGGCAGGTAAACAAACCAGCCCGGCCCGCCAGGGTGCTTACCCTGGTGAGCCGCGTGCCGAAGGTTGCCGATCTCTGATATAGTGTTACAAAAATAGAGGTGTGCACAACCCTGAGACCACTTAAAGATGTTCACATATGTTTTTAACTTTCTAGACATGCCTGATCTGTTTGTTAGATGGAGAGAATTATCTAATCCAAATACTGAAAGCTTTGTTGTTGGTCTTTTATATGCTCTTCTATGATAATACAAGTAATTCATTAGTAGCTGTTCAAGAGAATTTAGATTTAATGACGACTGCATGCTTTATTATATAGGTTTCAGAATGAACTATGAAATATTAACATTTCATACAATGAAATGCAGGTTCTTTCTTGCTAAAATGTTCCAGGTAAGGTTCACCTCCCTTGGAATTGGATCAGCTCTTACATCTCTTGAATTAGGATGCATTGCTTTAGCAGACAGCTGTCAGAACATTTCAGGAGGGTTATGGGGAACAGTGATAAACATTCTTCTGGACCAATCGGAATGTAGCATGGTACGCAGAGAGGTATGTCTTTGTCCTCCTATTGGCCATGAATACACATTTCTCTTATGAATGTATCTTCAGGGGAAAAATAGTATAAGATGCTTCCTTTGTAAGCTGTTACTGAGAGGAAAGCTTCCAAGACTTTATCTCAGGTGGCACAACATTCCTGCTGCCTTGTAAGTTAAATGCTACCTAATGAAAATATATCTTTTTTTTGTCTTGTCTTAGCATTCACTTGAAAAGCACCGGAGACATGACTACTAATGTAAAGCAGAAGTAATTTGTTTCAGTGATATGCTAGTCTCAGTGGGGTCATAAAAATAATGAGTTGCATACAAAGATATTGTCTGCTGTTACTTTCTTTAACCTTATAAGAATAGTCTCTAGCCATTCTTGCTATACATTTTTATAGCATCTTGAAGTCTAGACTGCAAATGATTTTAAGTTCATTTTGATATGATATGTAATGCAGAGGCTTTTCTTGTCTGCTTTTCTCCATGTTAAAAGAACTTAAAGGTTGGGTTCACTTTATGCTCATTACTTAACTTTGCACATTAAACTGTGTATTTTTCTTTTATTAAACAGAAAAGTGTATCAAAATATTTATTGGTAATAAGTGACACACGTGCTACAGATTATAAATTAGAATCTTAATCCTCTGCGGTTAGAGACCACTTTCACATTGGCAGCTAACACCACAGCACTGTGTAAAATAAGCTATTACATTATACGTACAATTTGTATTTATTATCCAGTAGCTGCTTACTTAATTTAAATAGTTTAAAAAAGGACTCTAGAGGTCTGTCTTTTCACGTTATTCAATGGGTGGTTTGTAAGCAACAAAAACTGCAATGTGATGACTAGTAGTTTGTCTATTGCTAGCTAAGGACATCATGATACTCAAATATAAAGCACAAAGTTATGTACGCTTTCAAAACCAGTGTATGCTACTGGTCTCTGTTGCAACTTCTGTTAAATTCTGGAATATGCTCAAATTTTATTTATACGTTGATACTTTAAGGTTGATGCATGAGTCATGGAGAAGCATCAGAGGTATATTTTGCCCAGCGTAACAGGTATATCTAATACCATAAGCAATGAATCATCTCACCTTAAATAGAAAATTCTTATTTCTTGTTTGTTGATAAACCATTCTCAGGATACCTCTCATGGACTGGGAGAAAGCTTTATGAACAGTTCAGCAATTGAGCTGTCGGAGTGCATCCCTAGACAGCTGTTTGTCCAACCTGTGCTTAAAAACATCCATTGATGAGGATTCCACAGCCTCCCTGGAAGCCTATTCCAGGACTTAACTTTCTAATTATAAGAGTAGTTTTCCCTAATATCTAACCTAAATCTCCCTTGCTGCAGATTAAGTCCATTATTTCTTGTCCTGCCTTTTAGTGGATATGGAGAACAATGGATCACCATCCTCTTTATAACAACCTTTAACATATTTGAAGACTGTTATAAGGTTCCCCCCACCCCCCGTCAGTCTTCTTTCCTCAAGACTAAGCATGCCTAGTTTCTTAATCTTTCCTATAGGCCATGTTTTCTAAACCTCTTATAATTTTTGTTGCTCTCCCGTGGACTCTGTCTCCAAATTCTCCACATCATTTTTAAAGGGTAGAGCCCAAAACTGGACATAGTACTCCAGCTGAGGCCTCCCCAGTGCTAAGTAGAGAGGACAGTTACCTCCCAGATATTATGCACAATACTGCTGTTAATATACTCCAGAATAATTTTACCCTTTTTCACTACTGTGTCACATTGTTGGCTGATATTCAATTTGTGATTCATTATAACTCCCAGGTCTTTTTCTGCAGTATTACCACCTAAGCCAGTTATTCCCCATTGTGTATAGTTGGGAATTTGATTTTCCCTTCCTAAGTGTAGTACTTTTGCACTTGTCTTTATTGAATTTCATCTTGTTGATTTCAGATCAGTTCTCTAATTTGTCAAGGTCATTTTGAATTCTTATCCTATCCTCCAAAGTGCTTGCAACCCCTCTGAGCTTGGTGTCACCCACAAATTTGATGTCTACTCTCCACTCCATTATCCATTCATTAATGAAAATATTGAACAGTACTAGACCCAATACTAACCCCTGTGGGACACTATTAGATACGCCCTCTGTTTGGTAGTGAATCATTGATAACTACTCTTGAGTATGGTCTGTCAACCAATTTTGCGCTCATCTTATAATCATTTCATCTTGATCATATTTCCCTGATTTGCTCATGAAAATATCATGTGGGACTGTGTCAAAAGCCTTACTAAAATCAAGATGTATCCTGTCTACTGCTTACCCCTATCCCTTAAGCCGTAACCCTGTCAAAGAAGGAAATTAGGTTGGTTTGCCATGATTTCTTCTTGACAAATCCATGCTGGCTATTCCTTGTAACCCTACTATCCTCTTGGCCCTTACAAATTGATAGTTTAATATTTTGTTCCAGTTTCTTTCCAGGTATAAAAGTTAGACTGACTGATCTATAATGCCCTGGTTGTCTTTGTTCCCCTTTTTGAAGATAGGTGCTATGTTTGTCCTTCTCCAGTCCTCTTGGACCTCACCGACCTCCATGAATTCTCAAAAATAAATTTACTAATGGTTCTGCTAGTCCCTTAAATACCCTGGGATGAATTCCATCAGGGCTTGCTGTCTTGATTACATCTAACTTACCTAAATATACTTTCACCTGTTCTTTCCCTATTTTGGCTTGTGTTTCTTTCCCCTTATTGTTAATATTAATTGTTTTGAGCATCTGGTCAGCATTAACATTTTTAGTGAAGGCTGAAGCAAAATAGGCATTAAGAAATTCAGCCTTCTTGAAATGAAGCTATAGGTTTGTTCTGATAGCTCAACTCAGAGCTAGACAAACACTGATCCAAATGGGGCTGAATCTGAGAACCATTTATGAATTTAATGTAACACACTTCTCAATTTAAAATGAAATAGCAATTTTCCTTCTCTGTTTTCCTTATAGCCATAATAAAGTTTTGAACGGCATGAGGCACCTTCTAGTGAAAAATAGAGCTAGGAATGTTCAGCCAATCGTTTATATTTTTAATTGTGTTGAAAGAGTTTACAATAACATCTGTAAATGTCTTTTCAGTTTGCTTCAATGACCACAGTGCAACCAAGATGTAGTTAGATTCAAGCTTTATAATTGAGTTTTAAGACATTAAAAAACACTTCAGCTAAACATTTACTTAACAAATTACCTATTCCAAGTAAAACCACTTGTAAGCATTGCTGCACGAAAAAAGCTTTAAAAGAGTTTAAACCTCTCATATTGTAAAACTTAATGCCCACGTCATCATAGAGCTGTTGGGATCGTCTTTTATTGTATTTTGTAAAATGATTCAATGACACTAGATAGAATAATTTCACATTTTATCATTTAACCCATTGTTAAAAATATCCCCTAGATATTTGAAGGGGAAAACTTAAGTGGCATTGGCACTGTGTTGTTTGTGTGGCAGCATGTGTTTGGTGCTGCACAAATAAGGAAAGACACTGTCCTGCACCAATGATCTTACAATTTAAACAAAAATAGTCAAGCACATAATGCACTGAGTGTCATTGTTGAAGGACTTTGCTGAAGTGCAGTGTCTTAGAAAGAGTCAACTTGAAATCTACCCATTTTTAAGTTTGAAGTAGTCTCGTTACTACACCTGCCCCAGACTTACTCTGCCTTTTTGATGTGTTTAAAATCACATTTCTCTGTTCTTTTAAAATATTTTTCTCTTTACTGCTGCTCTGTAAAATCCACACCAACATTATACTGGGAAAACAATAAACTGCTGTATAAAGTGCTTTCAGTTTCACAAAGTGAAGATTTTTTTTCTCTCTCAAATGTCTTTGTTATAGTAGTTGTAGGTGTTTGTGATTTTTAAGTTGACTGTGTCCCTTTTAAACTTTCTAGAAGCTTGAAATTTGAAACAGCCTCAGGAATATTTAAGTCAGCAGGGTGACTTGCTGATTAACATATCAATTTGACCTGTGCTTTTGCTTTTAGAGTGCTGTTGGATCTGGTTACTTTGTTTTGTTTAGCTGCTGCAGCAAGATGGCAGTATCGATGCTTTCATTTCTTTTTTTAGGCTGCTTTTATTCTTCAGAATCTTCTTGTAATCCCAATGCCAACTGAAGAACTGAAAGATTGTGCTTGGCAGGTGAGTGACAACATTTTAGTAAGAAAAGTCCATGTGGTAGAAGTAGATTAATTGAAATTAAAACAATTTTGCATCCTCAGATATTTATTGCATGTAAATATACGTGAAAGAAATCATTCTGTGTAGCTGTCAGAACTGACTCAGGTATTTTTCAAAGAGAAAAATATGAATATTCCTATTCTTTTCATGTTTTCAGTTAGAGTTGGAGGGAAAAAATATCTTTTTGTTTAACTATATGGAATGCAATATACAAAGTGCAGCTGATAGTCTCCATTTATATTAGTGATATTACATAACATGAGTAATTCAGATTCCTTGAGACATATTAGTAATTTGTTTTGACCAAACTCAGAATAAGATAGAAAAAAAGACCTCTTCGGGCATATATTTTAATACATTATAAAACATCTTAAAAGTATCAATAGGTGGAAACAGTCATCATTCCCTTCTTTCCCCCCACCCCCCCCAAAAAAATGGTGAGGATCATGCTGTATAAATAACCTTGGTCGCTCTTTTAAAATTTAAAATTTCAAGAGCCTCTGTGCATTCCCGCTTGTGGGATATGGTATGCCTGGTGTTGAGATGTGGGACTGCCTTGAAAAGCCATGTTCATTAGTGGGTGCACAAGAGGCGTTGCATGAGGGTAATGACCTTTCCCTACTCTGTCTGAGGGAGTGCACCCTTCAGCCACCTCAGTTCTTCGCCATCAGCACAGAGAGTGAGCAGATCTCACCTTTGTGTTCTCAGACTAGACCTTCCCTTATCCTAGGGTAAGATTTTCTTGTAAACATTTAGAGTGGCACAATGTAAAGTTCTTCCCTTGTCCCAGGGGTCTTTAGCCCCTTAAAATTTTGAGCCCAGAACTACATAAGGACTTCAAGAGGTACATTTCCTACCTGGTGATCATATCAAAAAGACACCCACATTCAGCACCTTCTGTGGCTGGGTGAGACCTACTTGGAAAGTCAGTATGCAGTTTATATGCCTTTGCTTGCTGTGCCATGAGAGAGAGAAAGAGAGAGAGAGAGAGATGCTTGAGGCTTCAGTTCCATCTTGTTCTCAACGTATATAGCCTGGTACTCTGACGGGCTCATTGAGGATGCAGAGACCAGCCTCTGTGCCAGAATCTTGTTACACACAACCCAAGATACACTTTCCACTTTTTCTTCAGTGCTGCTTTCTGTCACTGGCTTGAAACCAGAATCTCTTTGACTTATATTTGGAGCAAAGCCCTTACACGGCTAAATCTAAAGCAGAATCAAAGAACAAACCAGGATTGCCTATTAAGTTCTCAATAGCCTTGGAGATACTGGAGAAGTGCCCATCTGAGCACCTACTCCTTATTTTGAACCATTAGCCTTAGCACGAGTTCTGTACCTGTCTGGCACTGACTCCTCTGTCGCAGCACCACAAGCCTGCTCAGGACCCATTTGGTAAAAAAGAAGAGGAGGAAGCATATGGCCCCACAAGAGAGGCAGAAACAGCATACATTGCTCTCTTCTTCTGTACTCTGACCCACAAGTGCTTTGTAGACATAGACAGCGGTGCTGTTGCCTCTTCTCCACACTCCTCCAGAGCAGGATGTCATGACACCAATTTAACTTGGACCTCTCAAAAGTTTAGATTCTGCTAACACCTTTGATTTCTCTGTTTTGAGAATCCCCTGACTGAAACACAGGACACCAAACCTCTTCCCTTACCTCAAATCCACACATCATAATACGGAGGCCCTCTTCAATTACTTATGTAGCCATATGTGCAGCACTTCTCTTTTGGAAGTTGCGAGAAAAACATCAGCACTGGTGCTAATAACTGGTACACTCTGTTGGCACCAATGCCCTCATCAGCACCTGTCTCTCATTCTGCATAACCAGAGCCTTCCTTGTCTGCACCAGTCCCCCAGATCTGCAGGAAATTCTGCCTATATCTCAGGAATGGAATTGAAACTCTATCAGAGGGACCCTACAAGACTCCTTTGGAGGCACATACAGATGGCACCTCACAAGAGGGTCAACAAGCATTGAGGAGAACCTTCCTCTCTCTTATCTGTGGAGGCCAGAATACTATCATTATAGTGTATCCAAAACCAAATCCACTTCATTTCGCTACAGCTTGTAGGGGAGGAAAACATGAAGGTAGACTCTCAAATCTGTCTCTTGTTTTAGTCTTTGTACAGGACAGTTAAATTTAGCTGATGTACTTTTAGGCCTGGTCTACACTAAAAAGTTAGGTTGACCCAGCTACATCACTCAGGGTTGTGAAAAAATCTACATTCCTGAGCAACATAATTAAGCTGATCTAACCGCCAGTGTAGGCAGATCTAGCTTGATGGAAGAAGTCTTCTGTCTACCTAGTTACCTCCTCTCGAGGAGGTGGATTACCTATGCCAAGGGAAGCACCCCTCCCATTGGCATAGGTAGTATTTACACTGAAGAGCTACAGCTGCAGCATTTCAAGTATAGACAAGCCCTTAGTTGAGAATTATAATATAAAGACATTTGCAAGAGGTAGCCATTGTAACATTTTAATATTGGTTACAAAGATTTTCACGAAGTTGCTTTGTCTTTATAAAAGAATTTTCAAAGACTTAAAAATAAGGTGTGAAAGAATCAAATCACAATCTTCCAAGTGAGGTGTAACAGATTTGTAACTGCTATTAGTACTGATTTGAGTCAATGTAACTCTTATTAAGAAATGCAATTTAACTGAAATGTCATTTGTCACTTAAGTATTCATGCTGAAAGATATTATCAAACAAGATTTCAAGGTAACTGGTTGATTTAATACAGTAGAGAATCAAGTCACCAATTTAAAATGTAAAATTACTACCAGGATTAAACTTTGTACTGGAAAAAAATATAACTTCCTCCCCTCCTTGGTGTCAAGTGTAAGGTGATTTATCTGTAAACCATCTAACACAAGAAAGTTCAAAAGAAAAACTTACAAAAAGAACATGGAGAATAGTAAGGAAAAGTGTCATAGGCATGCAGTGCATTAAGATTTTTATCCCTGAGGCAAACATTTAAAAGGTTGTTAATAGAGAGTGCAGCCCAGATTTTGGATGTTAATGTTTATTGCATAGTTAGTGTAGTTATTTTTCTTGATGGCAGCAAGCTCTGTGTCTCCCACGTCTTTAAAATGGCATAGCAAACTTTTGCCATCGGTAAAAATCAACCCATATAATTTGATGTTATTGGATCACAACACAGTATGTTATCTCAAGGTTGTTGAAGTCAGAGCATGCTGTGAACATAATTGGTGAAAGACTTCAGTGCTTTTTAGCACACCCCTGTGGCCATGAAGTGCTTGGCACAGGATTTTTAAACTGGCATAGACATCTCTGGATATCAGAACCTGAACTCAATGTCATCACATTTATTGTCTGTAAAATTCCCTGATTATGCAGAAGTTGTGGTTGATATAATCAATGCATAGTGCTGATAGCTCTGTGCATATGGAGTGCAACCCTGTAACTCATTGTTAATAATTTACACAAAACACAGACGTATTTGTTGAAGTAACTGTTGCATTCTTATTGTGTTTCAATTGGTGCAATTGGTGCAAAAGGCAAATGTTGATTATTTGCATTGTTATGTATTGGGGGAGGGATAGCTCAGTGGTTTGAGCATTGGCCTGCTAAACCCAGGGTTGGAAATTGTGGAAGTCCAGGTGGAATTCTTCAAGGGCCTCCTTTCCGTGGGTCCATATGATGATGATGTCATCAATGTAGCACAAATAGAGGAGGGGCACTAGGGGACAAGAGCTGAGGAAGCGTTGTTCTAAGTCAGCCATAAAAATGTAGGCATACTGTGGGGCCATGCGGGTACCCATAGCAGTGCCACTGACTTGAAGGTATAAGTTGTCCCCAAATCTGAAGTGGTTGTGGGTGAGGACAAAGTCACAAAGCTCAGCCACCAGACCTGCTGTGGCCTCATCAGGGATACTGTTCCTGACAGCTTGTAGTCCATCCTCATGTGGAATATTGGTGTAAAGTGCTTCTACATCCATGGTGGCCAGGATGGTGTTTTCAGGAAGAACACCAATGCATTGTAGTTTCCTCAGGAAGTCGGTGGTGTCTCGAAGATAGCTGGGAGTGCTGGTATCATAGGGTCTGAGTAGAGAGTCCAAATAGCCAGATAATCCTGCTGTAAGAGTGCCAATGCCTGAGATGATGGGGCGTCCAGGGTTTCCGGGTTTATGGATCTTGGGTAGCAGATAGAATACCCCTGGTCGGGGTTCTGGGGGTGTGTCCATGTAGATTTGTTCCCGTACTGTAGCTGGGAATTTCTTGAGCAGATGGTGTAGTTTCTTTTGGCATTCTCCAGTGGGATCAGAGGATAGTGGCCTGTAGAATGTGGTCTTGGAGAGTTGCCTGGCAAGCCTCCTGTTCATAATCCAACCTGTTCATTATGACTACAGCATCTCCTTTGTCAGCCCCTTTGATGATAATGTCAGAGTTGCATCCGAAGAAGTGAGGTTTTTACCCACGAAAGCTTATGCCCAAATAAATCTGTTAGTCTTTAAGGTGCCACCAGACTCCTTGTTGTTTTTGTAGATACAGACTAACACGGCTACCCCCTGATACTAAACCCAGGGTTGTGAGTTCAATCCTTGAGGGGGCCACTTAGGGATCTGAGGCAAAATCAGTACTTGGTCCTGCTAGTGAAGGCAGGAGGCTGGACTTGATGACCTTTCAGGGTCCCTTCCAGTTCCAGTTCTATGAGATAGATGCTACATTACGCACACTGAAAAGAAAAAAAGGTACTGCTGTGTTATCACTCAGAATAACTTTATAACCCGGAGTACACTTTGTCCTTCTAGTTTGTTACCCACTTGTTTTTCTTCCAGCTAAGCTTAAATTCTGCAGAAATTGATATGTTAGGGCCTGATTGGAGGCCTATTGATGGTGACAGGAGTCTTTCCATTGACTTAAATGGGCTATGGATCAACTTCCATGCCCTTCATATGCCAACGAAAGCTACCACCAATGACAAGTTGTTTTCTTTCAAGGAATTTTTACACTAGTTTCTCTTAAATCAGTGTGAACTGCTATTAGGACTTCTTTTCAGAGTAAGCTTTTCTTGTAATGTGCTTTGTTTGAACGTTACCCAGTGTGAGTTCCATTGTCAAGTAATTCTTAATTATTGTTTACAGTCAGTTCAAATTAGGTCTAGTGAAATCTAGCTGAATGAATGTTAAGTTCATTGCATATCATGTTGGGAAAATATTTTTAATCTAAGAAGTCATTATAATAGTCTTAGATTGCAAACAGTCCTGTTAAGTCTTTCTCTAAAGGTGTAACACAAGTCTTCAGATTTATTTGTTTCTAAATTCACTGCCTAAAAATGAGTGCTTTAGAAACTTCTTGTCTTTAAAATCATTCCCTATCCCTCCTTGTATTTATTTAGCTGTGTCAGATTTTCTCTTACTGTTCAGTATATTTTATTTTCTAAATAGGTTTATATTTCTTATTGGATTGGAATGAATGGATACATCTTAGTGTTTCTGTAGCTTCAAACAGTATCTAATTTGTTCAGGATACTTATGTTTAGGGGCAAAGAAATTAAGTATATTAGAATGCTGTGAAGGTGCAGTGTCCTTTAGTGGATCTGCTGTCACCCCCAAACTCTTAATATTATTTTTTTGTTGTTAAAAGTATGGAACTTTCTGGGCAAAGAGTATGATGTGCATTGTAATGCCCTGTCAGCACATGCTTTAGCAGCAGCATCTATTGGCTTCTGAGCCAAGATTTCTAAGATTCCTTAAGTTATTTTAGCAACTTTAGCTTTGCTCAAAGCTGCTCCTTTTTCCCCTTTGAAATAAACTGTCAGTTGCTATTCATGAATAGAATTAAATGAGAAATTATAACAACTTTCTAGAGGCAAATTGTAAAGCTTTCCTGATGATCTATATAGGAGCAAGCACAGACTGAGATTCATACTCTTATATTATAATTAGCCACCGGAAGTCTAGTTGTTTAACTCTTAAGTTATTTTAAAACAACCAGTTTTTTAAAAAAATTGACTACTTGTGATTTACCAAAAAAAAAAGGCCTAAAACTGCATTCATTTGTGATGAATGCTTACAAACCCATATAATGTGTGACTGAACATGTTGCCATGATACAGAACAAGTTTGCTTATTTTAGTTAAATATAATTTATATGGTGAGACTTTTCTTCATACAGACTGTATAGTAAAGTTTGGGGCTTTGTTTCCCCCACAGGGAGTATGTTTTGTAATGTAGATTCCTGTAAAGAAATACATTTTGATTACCCTTGTTTCCTCAGGGGCCTTGTGTACATGATGAAGAGTCTGGTCTGTCTCATATAGGAAAACCTGCCCTTCAGGCTCTATTATATCATTGCCACTTCTATGAACATTTGAATAAGATGGTGAAGCACTGTTACTTAGGTCGATACACATTTGATTTGAATTGTTCCGTGGGAGACAGCCTCATGGCAGAAAAAAATGGCATAAATGGTAAGTGACATTATTTATAACTTCAATGGTATGTTTTTAAGCCAAATGCTCTTCTAGCTTGGAATTCACCTGTAGGTGTTTTTACAGAACATCGTGTTTATTCATTGCAACTGTCTTTTTAAATTGAATGTATACTTAAAGAATTAAGTTGTGTGTGTTATAAAGTTAGAATTGTTGGTCTCTTAAAGGTGTAAGAATTAAAATTTCAGTTCATCTACTCCAGTATCCTAGAGACAATTATGTATTTTGTATATGTGTTCATAGAAGTTATAGATGGAAAATACCTGTTAGATCATCCAGTCCATCTTCCTGCAAAAAGTAAAGATGATGGGAAAATACTTAAATTAATTTAACTTTTAAGAGGTGTGACTTTGCAGTACAATAGCAATGAGAAAGCTCAGGGAGGCATTGAATATGTGGCCTGTTCTTAAAAGTGAAGCGGCCTTCATAGCCTCTTGAGAAGACACAACTTGTGTGTCTTAAGGAACCTCCACAGGGGCTCTTAACGTAATGGTTCTATTCAGACTTACTCTGATATATGACATAGCAAGGAATGTTGTGTGGTGAATATAGGATATTATTTGGCACCTATGGAAGTAAATTCTCTTTGTCCTCATTGGGTGAATGATTGAACTCATACTGATGCAAGACAGGAGAGGAGAGTTAGCTATGACTCCATATATAGGTTGTCCAAAACCATTTTGTTTGTTTGATATAGTAATTTTTTTACTACAGCATTGCACAGACTCAGAGAATTCATGTCTAGGATCTCAGCAGTGAAATGATTGTACGTCACCTTGAAATTACTACTCCTTGAGCTAATTTCCAGCAGGACAACACCCTTACCTGTGTCTTAAATTAATGTACTTAGAGCTGCTCTATACCACAGAAAGGTGCTCTTCAATCAGAAACATAGTTTTGAAAAATCTGTCTACAGTCATTTTAGGGTCATTGTTGTCTTACACTTCCTCACATAACATTTCTTTTTCATTTCTCACAATAGGTTCTTCTTGGCTTATCCTATCTAGATTTCCTTAAGCTATTCTATTAATTTCTTAATGTTTGATGTATTTTCCTTACTTACACTCTACAGTGTTTTGAAAGAAGTTCACCCAAGGTGCAAAATATCTATTTCTAAGGGAAGAAAACAAACCAAAATCTATCTTGGACACTTACTGGATTTTTACTGCTGCAATTTTTAGTATTTTGTATATGTAATCATACAGTCTTGTGCTGTATAAAGCTAGGCAGAATTGGGTTTGGTAATTATTTTCATGGGAGACCTCAAAGGAAAGCCTACTGTAGTACCATACAGTGTATTGTTGGTGACATAGTATGTGGCACTTTTCATTCTCTGCCCACCTTTCCTCTCTTTTCTGGAATCCTACCGGATATTGGGGATTTGGAGAAGTGGTAGAGGGAACTGAGGTGGTTGGAGCACCAGGCCCAGTTTTAGAGCTCTACCCTTAGAATATTGGCATACGCCAAGGGAAGGGGTTAAGAGGAGCTCATGTGCACCTCTGTGGCCACTGCTAATAAAAGTTCTACTGTCTGAGCTGCCCCCAGCTGGCACATCCCCTAAGTGGGAATATGCAGATCCTGTCTCAAAGAACTCCTGTTACAATAAGTAACCTTCATTTGCTTAGTAACTTTATTTCCTTGGTTGATTATACCCACCTTCCTTTCCATGCTTTCTCTACCTTTTCGACCATAAAAATAAAATCTTAAAACAGCTAATTTTTTAACTATTCTATTATTTCCTTTTTCTGCAGATTTTGATGACTCTATTAATCTTTGGAGAGTTCCATCCAGTCAAAGCCAATCTCCAAGTTCTCAGTCAACATCTGATACTATGGTAAATGCCGAAGTATTGCATTTATATTACATTTAATGTTGTTTATGTCTGTTTTCTTGAAAATATTATATAATGTAAGTGCTAAAACTGTAAAAACTGAAAAACTAAGTTATGCAATCATCAAGCTTTACACTTGTTTAGTTTTAGTAAATTGAGTAAAACCTCTGCATTTAGTTACGTATGCAATTTCAAAAATAGTGGCTTAATTTGCCCAGTTAAATATGCACGTAAACTTCAATTCTAGAGCCTCTAAATCTGATGAAATTTCCTAAAAATTGTGTTCTAATTGAGTAAATCCAAATGAAGTTGTTCCTAGCTACTTTTTACTTTGTCCAAACTAATGCTTAATGGTTATACATCAGCATAATGTCACAAGATCATGACAATGTGTCAGAATATCATTGTATGCAGGTACAAAGTCACAACATCTTTTGGGCCCCAAAATGTTTTTAGAATATATGAAAATTCCACAAGCAATATTTGCAAGACATAGGACGTTAGCAAATCTCTTTCTGGCTAGAAGAATGATAGCTGCAATACAAGACTACAAGCATACATTATCCGTCAAGATATTAAATGTAAAGCAAGAGAAAATTGAAATGGATCCTAAGGGCTCAAAGAAGGGAGTCATAGGATCTCTGAAAAGGAAAAAAATATTGTACAACGTTCATATATTACCTGGTGTAAGTTTTACATGTCTTGTCTACTCAGAGTTTCCCAGATGTTAGGTCATGACTCCCCAGAAGGCTTTGAGATATTGCACAAACATTTTAAGTTTAGTAAAATGTAATTCATTAAACTTAAAATGATAAAAAATAAATGCAATAGAAACCCTTTAATGGTATGTACCTTGAGGTCACTGTATTGTTATAACCTGAGCACTTGAGGTGAAACTAGCTGTATGAGGAACATAGATACCTTATTATCTAGAACTTCCAGCCAAGGCTGCATTTCAGACAGCCGCCAAAAAAATGTGCCCGAAAGTATTCGCAAGACCTGTCCAAAAAGATTCAGGTCTGTTTTGAAAGAGGGGACGTTCGTGGTACCGATAACAGAATTAAAGAGGCACTTGGTCCACCTTGTAAAAAGACCGCAAACCTTAAAGTGAAAAATGATACCATATTGACTGACAGGAAAAACAACTTGACTGATGGATTGAGCATTACAAAGCACTCTGTTCAAAGGATGCCATTATGTGTGATACTGCCTTAGCTGCCATTCCCCAGCTTCCAGTGATGTAGGAGCTGGACCAAACACTAACTCTTGAAGATCTAGAGAAGGCTATCAAAGAGATTGTGCCTAGGAAAGCAGCGGGCAATGACCAGATACCTCCAGAGCTCCTAAAGGCAGGGGTGAGAGAGCTTGCGAGTGACATCTATGTACTTCTCCGCGCCTGTTGGGAAGAAAGCCATATACCCCAGGATCTGAAAGATGTAAAGATAATTACTCTATATAAAAATAAAGGGGATAGGGCAGACTGCAACAGCTATCAAGGGAAATCTTTGCTCAGAGTGGTCATCAAGATGCTTGGAAGGGTCCTGTTGAAAAGACTCCAAGTCCTTGCTGAGAGAGTCTACCCTGAGAGCCAGTGTGAGTTCAGAGCTGGATGCTCCATGACTGACATGTCCTTCACATTGCACTTCTTGCAAGAAAAAAGCTGTGGACAGGCACCTCTCTATCTAGCATTTGATGACCAACAAAAGGCCTTTGACACAGCAGGAATGACATCAATAAGATCCTGTTGAAAATTGGCTATCTGCAAAGGTGCTCTCCCTATTCAAGGAGTTCCCAGAGGGAATGAAGGTAATCATCCAGTATGGAAATGAAACATCATCCAAGTTTAGTATTGATACTGGTACGAAGCAAGGCTGCGTCTTAGCACCCACTGGCTTTGGTATCTTCTTCTCTATTCTTCTTAAGTATGCCTTTGGAAATGATCAATCTGGCATACTAATTGAATTGAGGATGTAAGGCAGCTTGTTTAACATCAGATGATTCTAGCATAGAAGGCATGGCACCCAACTTACTATTCGGGATCATCTTTTTGCAGATGACACTGTATTCGTCTGTAATTCACCCGATGAACTGCAGGTCCCGATGAACAAGTTTTCTGATGCTTGCACCAAGTTTGGCGTGGTAATCAGTATCAAAAAATCAGTTGTCATGTCATGAAGTACCAACATTCTATCTAAAATCTATGTCAATAATGAGGCTCAGGACAACATGGATCACTTCTGCCATCTCAGCTCAATTCTTACCAGCTCACTTAACTTGGATAGGGAACTTGATGCTAGAATCGGCAAAGCTTCTGTTACCTTTGGCAAACTTACCTCACGTATTTGGAACAACAGGTTGCTAACCCTGAACACAAAGGTGTCTGTTTATCAGGCTTGTGTCCTTAGTATCCTCCTTTATGGTTGTGAAAGTTGGGTTACATACTCCAAGCAGGAGCAGAGATTGAGCAGTTTCCACTTCCATGGTCCTAGAAAAATCCTTGGAGTTACTTGGGACCAAACGGATCACCAATAACGAGATCCTTGAGAGAACCAACCTACAATCTATGCAAACTATGCTGGACTTTCACAGGCTTTGCTGGTTGGGACACATGGAGTACATGCCTCAAGATTGTCTGCCGAAGGCTGTGCTCTATGTCCAACTTAAGACCTGCCCACAACACAGAGGAAGACCAAAGCTCTGATACAGTGACAAGGTGAAGTAAGGCCTCAAGAAATTCAGCATTCCCACTGACAAGTGTGGAAAAAACTGCCTAGAATCATTCAGTTTGGAGAAACCAGGTTAAGACTGATGCAGCCACTGCAGAGAGCCATCAGAGCACCCAAGCTGAGGCCCACAGGCGAGCCAGGAAGCAGAGTATGCTTCAACTGCCATCTCGTGAGTGGACCTGTAGCCACTGTGGGAAGGTTTGCCGCTTGCACATAGGGCTTTTTTCCTATACCATTGCTAAGCACCACTGACGGACCAACTTTGTTGCATCTCCTTTCATCTATCAAGACATTGGACAGCCATAACCAGATGTGTATCTTTAAATTTGACCTTTATCTAATTAAAGGTACCAAGAGAAGATTACTCCAAGCCCAACAGATGTCATGCTTTCCCCATCAAACCTGAGAGAGAGCCTAGATGGCTTAATTGGTGAGAAACTGCAGGAGCATTTATGTACAGTGCAGATTAAGTCTCACTGACCCTAAGTAACTGAGAGTTGCCAGCTAGTAAACCAAATCTCCAGCAGGAACTGCTCTTTTATATTATAATAGAAATAAAAAAAAAAATCCAAATTCTTTGCCAGAGTGCTAATCTCTGTAAACTGAAGCTGCTCTTTGTCTCAACTGGTTGAACTTCAAGATTCTTTATGGAGGCAACTACTGCCTCTTTTCAGTTAATCTCTAGATCTGTTGGTTTATTTTTTGACATACGGAAACATAATGGTGTTCTTTTTCTTTTAATGAATAATGATGGTTTTGAGTGCCACACAATTCCTACTTTCATTAAGCTATCTTATGCCAAAGACCTCATTAAAAATGGGTTCCTAATGGTCTTAAACAAGAGTGTTATTAAATTATTATCGTTATTTTTGGCTTCTCCTACTTTTGACCTACTTCTAATGTAGAAATCATAAGAGCTTTCACTCCAGTTAATCATAGAAATTGACTGTTGCTGAGAAAACTAATATAATACCTAGTTCTTATATAGCAATTTTTCATCCATAGAGCTCAAAGTGCTTCACAAAGGAGATAAGTATAGTTATCCCTATTTTACAGATGGAGAAACTGAGGCACAGAGAGGTGAAATAATTTGCTCAAGGTCACACAGCAGGGCAGTAGCAGAGCTTGGAATAAAATTCAGGTCTCCGGGGTCCAGTCCAGTCCTTTGACCTATCTATTTGTTCACACTGCCTCCTGTTGCAGGATCATATATTGTAGGATCGCTCTGGGTTGCTGATTTTATACCATATCTGCATCTTTAGTTTTCTTTCCAGTTATCGTATGGATAGTGGAAACATGTAATTTCTACTTCTCCGAGAAAGTGTTTCCTTTCAGCAGATAGAGTATAGTAGTCAGATGTGGTGAAAGTACTCTTAAATAAGACGTTTCTTTTTAACTTTCCCGCTAATTAATAGTCTCACTGAACACAAGTGACCATTATATTATTTTTATTTTATTAGCTTTATATTAGAGTATTAGGTGTCCAAAGACCTCAATCAGTATTGGGCCCCCAACATGCTCAGTGTTGTACAAAGAGATAGGACGTTGCAGTCCCGGTCCAGGAGTGCTTATCATGTCAGCATGACCAGTTTGCAGTAACTTTTACAGAAGGTGGCGCGGATTGAAGAAACTAAAGCCATCTCCGAAATGTGGCCATAACTTTCAGTGGTGACCATCCTTTCCTAGGGAACCTTCTCATTATTTTATAAATGTGTGTTTATGCTCTGGATCCATGGCTATCAGAGTGTTATACAGTGAGGTGTTTAAACCTTGGGATGGAGCTCTCACTAGAACTGATTATTCAAGGTCTATTAGGGAAATTCCAATAGTTTGTTTTGGGGACAGGGTTAATACTAATGGTAAAGAAAAGAACTTAATTTGTAAGTAATGGTAGATGAAGGACAAAAACTCAAATTTCTTTTGTAATTTTTGTTTACATTTATGCTTTCCATTTTATTAGCTAACTCACAAATACCCCTTACTTTTCTGTCTTTTCCAATCTTCAAAATCTTTAGTTTTTATGCCATAAGAAAGTTAAATTACTTCTGGTGAGAGGACATAGGTAGTGGTAAAAATATCCTTTTACTGGATATAATGTCTTAAGTTCATCACCATCAGAGGTGATAAGATCTTTCCTTCCTAGAACAGCAGAACACTGTGAAAATGACGTTGTTGTTATTGTATTGTATGTGTCCAGTTTAGATAGCAGAAAAATTTTGTTTTTAAGCTTTATCCTGCTGTGATGCTGTGAAGCCATTACCAGCAAAGGTTTCACTGGTGCAAGAAGCTAACTAGGTACATGTTTATAACCAATTTAAATTATTATGGATTTTTACTTACCTAAGACCTTGTTTTCCTTTTCTTGGGCTGTAAGGTTCAGGCAGCTTGACAACACAACGTAGGGATAAGGAAACTGTAAAGTGTACATGTTTTACCTGTACTATATGCTGTGCTACTAATGGTTTCTTGAAGTTTTGGATGACCATAATTGAGATTCCTTCTCTAAGCTTATTCTGTATGTAGTAATGAACTCATTCTTTCAACACCTGGGCACACTTACGCCTTTGCTGGTTTATGTAACGTTATTTACTAAAGCTTTTTCTATGACTGTTGGAGAGTTTCTTTAAAAAGAAACGGATTTATGGCTTTAGCCAATCATTTAAAAGATTTTGGAGTGAAGGTGCAGTGCTAAATCAGTGCAGAGTTGCCCATAAGTGGGCATCTCTTCACTTTGCTGACCATTGTGACTGCTGCTTTGTATTTGGGCCTGGGGTTTTTTTGTCAATCAATCTTCTGATTTTTTTTTAGTAGTTTGGGTTTATTTTATTTCTGGATCCTGACCTTTACTGAATTACAAGACAGCTGTGCTACACCTTTCTTTCTGCATGTACCAAGGCAGTTCAGATCTGTCCATGGGCCTGCAGGGATTGCCAAACCTGCCTGTGTCAGATTAGCTGCTTCTGGTGATGCAAACGGTGGCGATTCAACACTCCTGTCTTACCTGTTAGCTTCATAACTTTTGAAGTTGTTTTGAGGAAGTTGCAAGCAAGGCTTTCATATTATCCACTTCTTAGGGGACTTTCTTTCTTTTACTTTTATTTCTTTCTCCCCCTGTCCCTCCCAACAAAGCTGAGCAAGTCTAAGACTAAGAGGTGAACCCCATCTGAGAAGAGACCCTCTCAGACCCTCAGATCTCCCCAAATTAGCAAACACTTGCTTAGAAACTACTTCACAGAGACATCAATCCTCTTGAGTGCTTGGGATTCAGCAAACTGGTCTCATTCAAGGATTTTTCTTCATGAGTGAGCCCAAAGTTCCCCCTGAACAACCTGGTCTGGTCCACCTCTAAAGGGGTAAACGACAGACTCCTGACCCTGATTCTTAAGTGGTCAGTTAAGACCACTTGACAAGGAATCTGACATCCATTTAGACTCTCCATATGTGCAAAAGGAAGATCTGAGTTCTGTTAGGATGATCCCCTGCACTTCGTCTCCAGTTATATATTGGAGAATGAGGAGCATCATGTATGATGTGAATAAGCTCAGGACACCTCCACCAGCATGGGTTATGACCTAAAAGGAGAGAACAGACAAAAAAAGTAGTTGGTCCTCAGGGGGGACTACCATATACTCAAAAGGTAATCAAAAGGACTACCATATGCTCAAAAGGTAATCAAAAGGACTACCATATGCTCAAAAGGTAATCAAAAGGACAACCCCCCCCAAAAAAAAGAGAGAGTGGATAAAGCCCAAAAGCTGTCCTGATGCTCATCGATTTCCACAACCTCTAGCATCTCCCCCAAAGAAAGGAAGCTCCACTTTGGATCACAGTAACAGTGAAGCTGAGAAGCATAAGGAAATTTTTCCATTCAACTTCATTCCTTTTTCAAGGAGGAATGGGAAACTTCTAACAAAGGGAAAAGGCTCTGTCAGCAAGCTTTGAAATTCTATAGGATAATAGAAACTTTTTCCTTCACCCTCCCCAAAGCCAATATAGCAATTGTACTCCCCATGAAGAGTATAATTCCTGCAGACAAAAAGATAGAAGCCACTCTTAGAAACTTCTTCAGAATCCCTGATAGCTTTATTTGCAGCCACATGTTTCACTAGAGCCACAATATCCCAGTACAACAAGCTAAAAAGACCCAATCATCATATAAATTCAACTTGTATTATGGAAAATATCTGTAGCCACTGCATTTGTGATTCCCTGAAACTGGTAGCAAGAGTTGTAGCTAATTCAGTGGCTGGATGTCACATCTGGCTTTAGCAGATAGCTATTTTAAAGCACATTCTTGGTGCCTCAAAACTGTCTGGTGGACTCATATTTGAGAACTATGCATAAGTTGGTATCTGATGACCTGGACAAGCTAAAGCTTCTCACTCCAGCGAAGTCCTAGGCTGACTACAAACCCTAGGCAAGGGCAGAGGTTCCTTTTTAGACAGATCCAAAGCCCATTGAAGTCAGTGGGGTACCTTTCAGTTGATTTTGGTGGGATTTGGATGAGGCCTTTTGTTCTTACCTACAGAGAAAGAGAAGGGAATCCTCTTGTGCCAGGGGTAAAATCTGGACATGGAACACCCAGAGGAAACCCAGATCAGGTAACAAGTCCAACCCGTCCTTCCATTCCAAACAGTCACTGTGGTTGTAACCAAATGTCTCCATCCTGAAATAAGTCTAGGGGCAGGATATCCCACTGCTCAGATGCTTGGTTCCAGTTGACTTCAGATTGGTGGGCATTGGAGAATGTAGAATGGATACTTGCTCCACATTGCTTATTCATTACTTCTTTAAATTCAAGAGACACCAAGAAACATCAAACCATCTGTGAAGAATATCTGTATTTTTTATGAACATTGTGGGAATCCCCATTTGTTTGATATTCAGTGGGTGACAGATATAAGGAAGCCTTATGGTTAACTCAGTGCTATGGGGCTCTGTAGGACTGCAGGAAAAGCAGACAATGGATGTAGTTAATTCCCATCCCTGGTATTCGACACACAGTACAGGTGCTAGTTCCTTTGTAAGTTGACCCATGCCATGCTCTCATCAGCAGGCAGGCAGGTGGCCCTGAAGGGAGTGGGAAAAACTTCAGGCAGGAGCTTCTAAACAAAGGGACTTGGCAAAAGCTAAAAGATATCCTGGGACCTGAGCAACACCTGAGGGGGGGTGGGGAAAGAGGGAAGACTGTTTGAGAGGCAGCATTTGTAGGGGACAACCTGTCTCTCCCAGTCACAATGCTTGGGGTGGGGCCTGGGTTAAGCAGAACACATTTAAACTGGAAAAGAAAGGCTAAGTTTAGGTAAGACAACGCATGTAGGCTTTTGATATTTTTGACCCTTCTCTCTGCTTGCAGTGTTCCTATGATTAAATAAATCATACTGTTTTGAATAAGCTATTTTCTGACCCTCCTTGTACCAGCTGGTCACAGCTTCTGGAGAAAAAAGTACTTGTGGCACATTAGAGACTAAGAAATGTATTTGGGCATATTCTTTCATGGGCTAAAACGAACACTGGCAATCATACTGTGGCCAGGCAGCATGAAAAGCTGAAATCTAAATGCTTCAGTGATTCAGATTCTTTTCCAAGGGGGATGAAAAAAATCATGACTTACAGAAGAAAAACAGAATGGGATTGGGAGGCTTCCAATATATTGAACATCTACCAGTCAAGAAAACTGATATGCCTCAGCAGGTCTGTACTCCTTCATTAGGGTTTCTTTTTCTTGACTGGTAGATGTTTCTTGACAGGACATTTTACAATGAAGTGTTTAAAGAGAAGTCTTAGGTCCTGAACCTAAAAAGACTTACTCAGGCACTCATGTTTAAGGACATGAGTAGCCCCATTTTCAGTTCAGTGGGGCTGCTCACATGCTTGAAGTTAAGCACCTACATGATACTTTCCAGGATAAGAGATTAAGTGTTTTAAAAAACCTGTCCATTGAATGCACATGTATTAATATAAACAGCTAGTGTAATGTTCACAACCAACTGTTGTGTGTCTACAGCAACTGCTAAGGGAGGAGCTATTTGCTTACTGCTACTCTGGTTATCACATTAATCTGAATATTTAACTATATTCACTAGAGATGAAATCAAAAGGTATGACAAAAATAATTCTGTTGTGGCAGGTTTTATTCCGTTTTGCATAGTTGAAAACAGTTGTGGAAAAGGCTGAGGTGCACTAATGATCTGTCATGACCACTGGGCATGTGTCACTGGCACTGTGGAGCTTCAGGCGAGGCCAGGAACCAATTTTTTAACACTGACTATTAAAACAAACACACACTACCCCATCCCCTCCCAAACACTTTGCTCCTGAAAAATTAACTATCTTTGGACAATAAACACCATAATTCTAACAGAGTGAATCAATTGCTTTGTTTTTATCACTTCCTAGATCCTTTCTGCCTCACCGTCAATGGGGAGTGTTGATGAGCTGCAGGCCCCTACCCCGCTAGCATCAGCTTGTTTTGTCCCTGAAACACCAGTTGACCGGCTTATGGCTCAAGGTAAACCAGATTTCAGTTTAATTTTTAAATGTATCCATGGACATAAATATTTTTTGGTTGCTTTGGGGTGAGGGGAGATTAGCAATATTGCGTGAGGTTTTCTGTGGAATTGAAAGTAAGAAATCCATTATCCTTGTGAGAAGGGAGAGAATTACACATGAACATTAAATCCAACAGCTACTTCTTAAAGTTATAGCTAATTTTAAAAAGTATCTTTTTGGAAGTTGGTTGGTTTGGCGACCTGACCCACATTTGACCCAGTAGTCTAGAAATAAAAGGTTCTATGTACTAACAAGTTGGTAATAACCAAAAGTTGCATGTGGTGGCTTTTTTGTAGCCTATCTGAAATAAATTCATGGTCTGTCAGTTTCTAATGGACAGATGTCTGCATTGCAAAAACAATCACCACACTTGGCACTGATTGGTGGTCTTACTGGTGGTCTCAGCAGTGGGGCTGCGTTATATGAGCACAGAGTCTGAACTTCCCTGGCATAGCTATGTAAGGAAGCCTTTAGAGATCTTTTTAGAGATACAGGTGTTGGATGGACTTCGGTTTTCATTGCTGTCAATCTGTCAGCTTTCCAGAACACTAGGCTTTCAGTAGAGAGATAAATGTCTCGCATAAAGATCTTCTGTTATGAATTTCTTTGTCCCATTCTTTCCCCATCTCTCCTAATCTGTCCTCAATCTAAAAAAAAAAAAAAAGTACTTCGCCCCCCTGTAGAAGAGTGGTTGTTTTTTAAAGTGATTGTTATGTTACAATGAAAAACTGTATTATTAACATTTTCAGGCAAATTAGCAAGCATTATGAATATGCTTCTCTGGATTCCTCAGTCATAGAATCTGGGCATCATCTTACTTAATTTATATAATTTGTGATATATTTTATTATCACAAATGATTAAATAAAAACAATAATTAAGGGAAACACTGCATAAAAATATTTCATTCATTATTTTAATTTTTTCCCGCTTGTCTTTTTTCTGATTATTCATTCAGGTTTCTTGTTCCACAAATTGCCAAGCAGCTTTCCATATTTGACTTCTTATAGTTTGAGGTGTAACCATATGAAACTTCATATGTTTTGTTCCAAGAAGCTCTTGTTTTACTGTTTAAAAATCTATAGGGGAGTTGGATACACTGGGTAGCAAATAAAATGTATAGTTCTTTGTATTATGTAATTACTCTGTCTTGTCTTTGGATGAGTGTTTTTGTTTTGGTCACTGTGTTCTAGGTCAGAGTGACATAACCACAACAGCATCTCCACATGATTCTCCCCAATCTGGTGTTCTGTCTAATCAGTGTGCTCTAGTCACACCTCCTCTCCTGTCAGCTGTATGCAGCCTGCTGGACAACCTGCTGGTGGTTGTTCCAAAGGACACTGGAATTGCTCTTCGACAAGCACACTTACTAACACCTCTCAGTAGGTAAGAGATCAATAACTGCTGAGCTACAAACAGGTGCAGCAGTAAAGGAGAACTAGAATAGGATCAGCAATATCCATGTTTCTAACCAGAACTTTGTGACAGATATTGATTGGCTCTCGGGTACTCTGAAATGTTCACTAACACTTTTTAAATAAAGCTAGCAGATGCATGTGTTCATTTTATGCTTACAGAAAAGGTACCTATTTCCAGACAGATGGTTCTCATTATTTTCAGTGAGTCTTTCTGGTACAGGTTTTCGTCAGTGCAGGCATCTCCTCTTTCCCTCTGGTAATGATTAACCTTTGTTCAGATGGGTATTTATTTATTGTCCATTTTTGAATATGTGATCATCAGACATTGAGAGTTGTAAGTGATTATATTTCATTGTGATTTTTTTTCATTGCACAAAGTGTATGTTTGTGTATATTGGAAAGTTGGGTTTGGAGGGGAAAGTGGAGTTTGACAGCATGGGACTTGTCCTTTTTCCCTCTCCTATATCTCCAAGTGATATTTGGCAGCTGTGAGAGGGCTTAGGTTTGATACCCTCCCTATTTTTCTTTTTTTTAAAGAACTCAAAGTAATTAAATGCAAAAACTGTTAATACTAAACAACATTAAAGTGATACTCAGGTTAAAGTTAATATATATTTTTAGAACAAATATAGTTACAGTATGTTACAAAAAAGGTTTAATTTTTCAGACTGTAAGTGGTTGGTCCACCTGTGACATATGAAGCACTAGAACTACGTTTGGTCACATGAAGGAAGTATCTGACACTGTTTTTAAACAGTGAAGCTTCCTGCTAGTTGTATCTTAGTGCAGGACACTCTTTAGAATGTCAGACTTTTATTAGGGGCTTGTCTACACAATACATATTAGTGGAATTAAAGCAGTAAAAATCCTACTAGTGTGGATGCAGTTACACCAATATTAAGGTGTTTATACCTGTATAGCTTATTCCTGTATGGGAAGGGGAATAATCTATACTAGAATCAGGCACCTCCCTACTGATATAACAACATCCACACTAGTGATTGTACTGGTAAAACTATTTTGCTTTAAAAAAAACAAACACAAACACCTTTTATACCAGTATAAGTGCATCTGCACTAGGGTTTGAAGTAATATAACTATTTGGGGATAATTGTCACATCCCAGTAATGTATTTTACTCTAAGTTAATGATATGTACTGTTATCTTTAATAGCATATTTATAAAGTTTCTTTTGTTTTGCATGAAAGTTGAAACATATATTACTCTAACAAACTATTTATCCTATATTTTCCATTAGTCTTGTAAATGCTAGGTTGGTTGAAAGATATATGTTGGAATTGAAAGCTCCTCTGCCTCATCCATGTCACATTGAACATACAAAAGTTCAGGTTAGTTGTATGTGATTATGAAATGCACTGTATGTATTTAAAAATCCTGAAGTTCATTAAACGTATACAACTATATCAGTTTGTTTACACTGTATACCCAGTATCTTAGAACAGCTGTATCAAAGCTATTCTGAACTGTCATGTAAATTACATTAAATCATAATTCAATCAAATTATTATGTAAACTTGAGAGGAAAACATACTATGCACTATTCACAGTAGGCTATTCATTGTGTTTTTAAAAGAGTTATACATAAAACTGTCAAACTATAAAACAGTTTTAACAATCTATTCTAAACCATCAAGAAAAAAATATTTTCTTTAAAACTTGATTAAAAACCTCCCAAACACTACCCTAATTCTGTATGTTAATTTTTGACCTAATGTGATATGTAGAGATAAACTAGAAACTCTCCAGGTCATAATTAAGGCTACAATTAGGTCACGGACGTCATGGGATCCATGACTTCCATTGACCTCCGTGATATTTTCTGCCACGGGGCTGGTGGACCTCCTGCACCTGCCCTGCCCAGCCCCACGGGCAGGGGGACTCCGGAGCGCCATGCACCACAGCAGTGTGGGACCCGAGAGGCCCAGCAGCAGTGGGTATCCCTGCCTATCCCTTTAGTCAGGGATATGTTTAGTGACAGTTAGGGACAGGTCACAGGCTTCTGTGAATTTTTGTTTATTGCCCGTGACCTGTCCATGACTTTTACTAAAAATATCCGTGACAAAAACTGAATCTTAGTCATAGTGTATTCTAATAGTGATGATACAGCCATTGCTATTGTGATAGGAATGGAATCACAATAATTATATTGAAACACCATAATAGTCATTATGCCAAAGACATTATATTTTAAAAGTGTCAATTAGCTTAAAGTAAGTGGAGCCAGATAAAATAATTTGTTGCTGTGTCCACTTTTCCATGAAAAAAAATGTTCTGAAATGTTTAAACTATCAGCAAATCGCTAGGATACTGTTGCTCCACCTGTTCTGTTGTAAAAATGTTGCCTTATGTCTTCAGAATGAATTCTTTGGTTATACAAAAGCACATGACAGGCTGGGCATTATGATGTTTTATACTGAATAGTTTCAACCAGTTACTAACTCATATATGTGTTGTTTTAAGTAGCTGTTTAACATGCAAATCCTTGCATCTGGCTGCACTCATATTTCTCCATCTAGTTGTCCACAAGAAACATGGCCACTTCAGCTGAGGCCCTAGATCTTGCAGACATTAAAACAGATGTGTAACTTTACACATGAGGAGTTGAACTGTTGTTAGTGGGACAACTTGCATATGTATAGTTATGCACGTACTTAAGAGTTTCCAGGATTGGGGCCCTACTGCTAAATGTTTTTTCTTTCATAAAATAAATAATATTATATAGAAAAAAACATGGGCAGAACTTGTCACAGAAAACTTCAGAAAGAAATAAAAAAAACTAATTCCTTAAGTTTTGCAGGCAGATGTACTGAGAAGTCATTATCCACTCCTCAAATATTTTGTGAGGCTGACCATTGATGTACGGGTTGAAAAATTGAAGCCAAGGTCTTCCACAACATCTAAGTTATATCAAAAAGAACTTTCATAGTCTTAATGTGTATATATAACTGTGCGAAGGGCTGCCATATTCTTTTATCAAACATTTTACTTAAACTACCAAAGAGACTGCAAAGAGAGCCTCTTTTGAGAGAGTCTGGAAACACTCAAAAAGATGTAATTCACTGACCCTCCTTTAGTTCCTTTGGAAAAATCACTAGCATTTTTTAAATCTTCAGTTACAGTGGCCATGATCAGGATATATTCATATTCTCATCAGTGTCCCCGTGCTGTATTTTTCTGTTTGCTTCACAACTATTCCGAGGAATATCGTTTAGTCCTCTAGGTTTCTCCACAACTTCCTCCTAAGAAATTTCCTTCTCTATCAGTGATACCTTGGATTTCACACCAGTGTCTGCAGAATGGGAATTTTCCATTATCTTATATAATAAAAGTTTGCGGGGCGGAAACATCACCTTAATTGCCCCATCTCTTTAACTGATATATATTTAGGCTTGACAGGATTAAATTTTAATTGATAACTCTCAGGAAACGTCAGTTTCAGCTGACACTGAAATCAATGACAAAAAATCAATGAGTATACTCTGGGTGTATCTGGGAGTCCATGCTGGGAGTCCTCTGCAGCCCTGCTGTCATGGGAGTAAGTCGGTCTGTGACAGGGCAGCTGTATAGGGCTCCTTGTGCTGCCTCAGGGCTGGTGACAAATTAGGGGTGGAGGTGGGGGGAGAGTCTGCGGTCCTCATGGGGCAGAGCAGAGGGCTGTGAGGAGGAGCCCCCAGCTGTGGGGGAGGCCACCCCACTGCTGAAACTGCAGTCCTGCTGACACAGACCTGCTTTCTCACTCACTAGCTGGGCATGCCGGGGGTCTCTGCTCTGCCCCACCAGGACTACAGACTTGCCCACACCTTGTGCTAGCAGGGATCAGGTGTCACCAGCAGCTCCATTGTCACAAGAATGAGGGGATAGGGCTGTGACAGCAGAGCTGCAGAGGATTCCTATATGTCTGCGGGGCTGGTGACACCTGATCCCTGCAGACTCAAGGTGCAGTGGAGACTACAGTTGTCCTGGCCTTGCAGAGCAGAGACCCCCCCGTGACTAGGACTTCAAGGAGGAAGACGAGCCCCTGGTGGCAGGGAAGGCTACCCCACTGCTGAACAGTTCCTGCATAGGGGTGGCTCCCACGCTCCTGGCTGGTGAATGTGTGAGTGAGGCCAATGACACCCAATTCCTGCAGACACATGGTGCAGGGAAGGTTGCAGTCCTGGCCCAGCGGAACAAAGACCCCCTCAGCCCAGCTGTGGGGGGCTTTAGGAACTAGTCAGCAGCAGGGTGGCCTTCTCTGCAGCCGGGGACGACGACGACTCCTTATAGCCCTGGCTGCGAGTCTCTGCTATGCCCAGACAGGACCCCGAGCCTTCTCTGCACCTTATTCCAGCAGGGATCCAGTGTCACCAGCTCCACGGCTGTGCAGGGAGCCCTCTGCAGCTCCCTAGTCATGGCCCAGCTTGCTCACTCACCAGCCAGGAGTGTAGGAGCCGCCCCTGGCAGGAACTGTTCGGCAGTGGAATGACCTCCGCAGCCACATCTCTGGGCATCTCTGTTCTGCAGGTCCAGGACGACTGCAGCTTCCCCTGCACCTTGCTATCCGGGGCCACAGAGAGAGCCCCCCGCTGTCAGTACTGCCCTAACCCTAAGTCCAACCCTATCCCCCACAACTTTAAAAATAAAAATAGTTAAAAATAAAAAAATCTTAAATAAAAATGGACAAAAAAAGTCAAATTTAAAAAAAAATATATAAAATTCTGCTAACTATATATATAGATATATAGACAGATATAGATTCCCCAAAAGGTGAATTATGTGGTATTGCCTAAAGTAGGTCTTAACATACTGTAAAATCAGGTTGCAAGGATCCAGCTTTTGTGTCCTTTTTACTATTTTAACAGGTTTTATTCCTACTTCAGTACTTGTCTTCAGTGTCCAGGCTTCTACAATCATGTTTATTGGTAGACACTCACCTTGTGATCCAGGATGAACTAATGAAACCTCTTTTGGGAAATACCTTAATGATACTCTCCCTTCGCTCTCTGGATGGCTTGGGTAATATGTAGATACTTCTCATGTCTAGACAGACAGATGCATGTCTTACTCAGCAAAATCAGTACCAGCTTTCCTGACATTGTATGTTAAACTGTAGAGTTACATGTTTCATTTGCTACATGCTAATATTTAGAAGTTTATATCTGCTAGCCATTTACTCTCTAGTCTTCAAGCATAATTACGAAATAAGGAGAGAAACTGAGTTAAAATTGGTTTGGGGCTGAATTATTTGTGTATGGGATGGGGGTTGCATGTTTGATGGGGTTTTTTTTCATCACTTCTTATTTTAAAGGTAAGTTTCTGTGGTCAGGCTTAGATATCCAGATTTCTGTTTGTGTCAGTAGCTTGAACTTCCTATGTTCTGTTTGCAGATACTGAGTTAACATCTGCGGTTCACCAAACATGGACAGACTTGTTTAGCCTTCTGGCTATACTGTTAAGGAAAAGTGGCCAAATCGCTCTTCCATCTGTGACAGCAGCTCTTGGAAAACATTGGACTGCAATAATTGGTAATGCCTATTCTTAGATGGATTTAGGCCTTGCAGCTAATAATGAGGATGACCTCTTATTAGATGCTATCAAATACTTATAAAGGACATGTCCATAACAATAAACAAAATGTGTCTGCTTTTTACTGAGAAGATATGGAGTGTATTTTTACCCTTGTTTGTTTTTATAACTTTTTCTTATATAGTTCCGTAAAGTCATTTCTCAGCTATTACACAGGTTTCCAAATTTTTTTATATAGACTTTAACAGTTTCTGGTTCTGAACTTTGGGATAAAGTAAATCAGCTTTAATTAGAGGCTGAACAGAGCCATAGCATACTGTTTTTTGTTTGGGGTTTTTTTTCTTACACTGATAGTTTATGTAAAACATAAGAAAGCAAACAAAAATATACAAGCCTGAAAAATATTTTTAAAGGTCACAAACTTTTCTTGCTGCATGAGTCATTATGTAGTCACTTGTTATTGTATAATAGTTTAAACTATTACACAAATAATAATTAAATTATTATAATTAAGACCCTGATTAAGCAAGGTAATCTAGCATGTGCCTACACTCAATCACCTAAGTAGTCCCATTGAAATCTATGCTTTTAGTTAGGCATGTGCTAAGTAACTTGTTGAGCCAGGGCCTAACTGCACTTCTGCGAACGGAGTCAGCTTCTAATGAAAAGCTTCTGATTGTTGCTGTCTTTAGTATAATGCAAGCTCTGGTCTAAAGTGAGGGGAAGGCTAAAAAATTCAAGCAAGTGAAGGTTGACTAAACAATTTCAGTGCTCATTTGTGGTTTTGTTCTTTTAATTTCAAATGTAACATGGAATACACCTCTACCCCGATATAACACGAATTCGGATATAGCACGGTAAAGCAGCGCTCCGGAGGGGGCGGGGCTGCACGCTCTGGCAGATCAAAGCAAGTTCGATATAATGCGGTTTCACCTATAACGCGGTAAGATTTTTTGGCTCCCAAGGACAGCGTTATATCGGGGTAGAGGTGTACTTAATCATTCACACTTTCCATAAATTTAGAATACAAAAATGTATTTTTAAACTTAGGAGTAAATACTTAGGGCTCATTGGATGTCTCTTGCAAGCACTGGTGTGCTGTTCTATGACCCAGGCACATACCTTGGATTAGTCTGTTCCAGTTCTGAAATGTTTAACCATGTCTTGATGCTGAAATTTAAAAAAAAATCTGTTATGTATTTGACCTTTTAGATACAATTTGTGACTGTGTGCATCTGTCTACCACATGTCCCAGTTTATATATGGCCAGTTTGCAATTCCTCTCCATTCTCTTGGCTGAAGAAGGGAAAAGGCAGCTCCAAGATAAACAGAATATTTGCCCCAACCCAACAATTACTTTTCTTCTAGATGAAGCTGAAGGAAGTTTGGCATCAGGAGCCAAACTTAATGAATTAATAATTCAGGTATAAATTTGTATATTCAATAAATTAATACAATGGTATTATGGTTTTGATTATATGACTGAGATCATGTTTCTATTGTAATTCTGGATGTCTAATTAAAAGCTAGGCCAACCTATTTTGAGAACTAATCTTAGTAAAGAATCCAGAGCACTTCAGACAAACTGGTTTATTAGCTGCATGTAGAAATCACTCTTCCCACCACTGTTATACAGCTTTTTCTGAAGACGACAGCTGGTTAACACCACACAGCAACATTACGTAATAGTTTAGGGTAGGACGTGAATACAATATCTGATTTAAACTACAGGGGAAGATTTTACATAATTAGAATATCATTATGCAAATTTAAATTGGAAATAATTCAATATTTTGGCCAAAAGGATTCCTACTTTTCCAAATATGCCTTGGAATATTTAAGGATTGAGACCTTGTTTTTCTTCCTGTAAATGACAGAAGCAGAGTGCTCTTTAACACCACACAATCATAGAAATTAGGGACTGAGAAAACCCATCTGGCCTTTGCCAGTCTCTGATTATTGCGTACAGGACTTTTATTAATGCATTGTACTATCTAGTTTTAAATCTGCCAAGCATTGAACTTTTATCTCTGCCATTGGGAGACTGTTCCTCAACATAACAGATCTCACTGACAGGACAATTTTCTTGATATTAACCAAAATGTTTTCTCTTTCCTAATTTCATCTCATTATTCCTATTTATACTTCCTTGTACTACCCTAAATAATTCCTTTCCCTCCTTGATATTTACACCTTCAGTTGTAGACCATTAACATGTCTTACATTACTTATCACTTAGACAAGATATATTAGTCGTTCTTAATTACCTGCACTTTATCATTGTATATTTGGTAATAATAGTAAGATTTCATGTGGAAACTATAACAAATGATTTATTAAAACTGAAATATTCACATCGGTCTGTTTTTCACTAGTTTTAGTCACTAGAAGCTGTCAAGTTTGTCTGAATTTGTTCTTTATAATAAGATATGGCTAACTGCTCTTATTGTTCTGATACCTAGACGCCCAGTGATATTTCTCTTAATATTCCATTATTTTGCCACAATTGCTGGAACAATAGTTTTTTTTCAAGTATGTGTCAGTGTGGATCTTACTGTAGATGTGCTTTATTTACACACGTGAGACTTGAAAAACTTTGAGTAGCAGTGACTGTTGGGGCCTCTCGTGCCCTGTGACACCTTAAGCTCTTGTGCGTGGACATGAAGGGTGGTGTGAACGTAAGAATGGCAATACTGGGTCAGACCAGTGGTCCATCTAGCCCAATATCCTATCTTCCGATAGCAGCCAGTGCCAGATGCTTCAGAGGGAATGAACAGAACAGGGCAATTATCAAGTGATGCATCCCCTGTTGTCCACTCCCAGCTTCTGGCAATCAGAGGTGTCGCGGCACCCACAGCACGAAGTTGCATCCCTGAACATCTCGTTAATAGCCATTGATGGACCTGTCCTCCATGAGCTTATCTAATGCTTCTTTGAAACCATTTATACTTTTGGCCTTCACTACATCCCCTGGCAACAATTCCATGGGTTGACTGTGCATTATGTGAAGAAGTAAGGAAAAAGGAAGTTTGTTTGTTTTAAACCTACTGCCTATTAATTTCATTGGGAGACCCTGGGTTCTTGTGTTATGTGAAGACATACCTAACACTGCCTTATTCACTTTCTCCACACCATTCATGATTTTATAGACCTCTGTCATATTCCCCCCTTAGTTGTGTTTCTTCCAAGATGAACAGTCCCAGTCTTTTTAATCTCTCATCATGTAGAAGTTGTTCCATACCCTTAATCATTTTTATTGCCCTTCTCTGTACCTTTTCCTATTCTAATATATCTTTTTAGAGATGAGGTGACCAGAACTGCATGCAGCATTAAAGGTGAAGGCGTACCATGGATTATGGCATTATCATATTTTCTATTTTTATTATCTATCCCTTTCCTAATGGTTCCTAACATTCTATTAGCTTTTTTGACTGACGCTGAAAATTGAGCAGATGTTTTCAGAGAATTATCCACTATGACTCCAAGATCAATTCTTGATTGGTAACAGCTAATTTAGACCCCCATCATTTTGTATGTATAGTTGAGATTATGTTTTCCAATGTGAGTTACTCTGCATTTATGGGGGAGGGATAGCTCAGTGGTTTGAGCATTAGCCTGCTAAACCCAGGGTTGTGAGTTCAATCCTTGAGGGGGCCACTTAGGGATCTGGGGCAAAATCAGTACTTGGTCCTGCTAGTGAAGGCAGGGGGCAGGACTCAATGACCTTTCAAGGTCCTTTCCAGTTCTAGGAGATAGGATATCTCCATTAATTTATTTATTTTATGTATTACCCCTTCAAAAGTTATTTTTCCTCCCTTGGTATCCTGCTGTCAATTGAATTGTCTTGTTAGACTGACCTCACCCTTGGTAAGACAAATCACATATTTTCATGTATTTATACCTGCTCCTGTATTTTCCACTCCATGCATCTGATTAAGTGGGATCTACTCCATGAAAGCTTATGCCCAAATAAATGTTTGTCTCTAAGGTGCCACAAGGACTCCTCGTTGTTTCTGCATTTTATCAACATTGAATTTCATCTGCCATTTTGTTGTCTAGTCACACAGTTTTGTGAGATCCCTTTGTAAGTATTTACAGTCAGCATTGGACTTCACTATCTTGAGTAATTCTATATCATCTGCAAATTTTGCTATCTCACTATTCACCCCCTTTTCCAGTGGCCACAACCTTCAGTTTCCTCTTGCTGCTTGTGGCAATAAGACAGAACCTGCCAAGTGTCTCTCATGCTTAGCTCAGGCTAACTTCGTCATGTCTTCAGAACTACTTCTGATCTCCTGATTTCGACTGGTGTGACCCCTCTGTACTGAACTTTCTAGTGAGACCGCCTCTATACTCTCACACCCTGTATAGGGCTCTTCAAAATGACAATCTCAAAATCTGCAAGCTTCAAGCCCTGTCTGTCCCTGAAGGATGAATACAGTAGATGTCTCTCTTGCTTAGGGAAATTGCATATTCTGAGCAGATGCTCTGTATTCTTGTCCTTCTCTGCTATGATACACTGGTCGCAAGAGCAAGGCTAAAATTCCACTTACTTCGAGCAACCTTGAACGAAACAAGTTCCAGAATTCTATTAGTGAACATGCCAGTATCATGGAACAGCCCTTCAGTCACTTAAGATTGGCACAGAGAAGACACTGCAAAAAAAAAAAAAAAAAAAATCTGGTGCCAACACTTACAGCCCCAGCACCAAAGCCAACCTCAACATCAGTGTCAAAGCCAGCAGTGACACCTCAGTGTCTTGTCAGTCAGGCACTGAAAGGAGGTCACTCCATCATCAAGGAAGAGATCTCTCTCAGATGGTATCCCTGGTGAGGCTACCAATGCCAGAATATCAGAAGGAACCAGATCCAGGCACAGAATGACATCACCTCCCTATCTTGCCACCAAAGAATCTCTCTTAATTGCTGGCACCTAACAATTCTAAAGCATTTCAGGAGCTCATTGTGAGGATTGCTGGAGAGTCAGATGTGGGACTTCTCTGAAATAATCAAGCTATTAGAAATTCTGTCAGCTTCTGGTTCATCAGGATCATCCTCCCCATTAATGAGGGATTGCTTGATCCAGCCAAACCATTGTGGCAGACACCAGCCACTATACCACCAATGGTGAAATGGATCAAAAAAAGATACTAGGTGAGCCCCTTAGGATTTTACTACTTCCATTCATCCCATCTCAGGCTCTTTAGTTGTACTAGCTGTGTAGGAGAAATCGAGAATGAGCAAAAGTATGCCTAAGGTCAAGGAGTACAAATGACTCAACCTCTTTGGAAGGTTGTGAGGGCCTGCTGCGATAAGTGTGACTTTTTCACATGGGACAGGATGAGTGCCTTTCTCACAAAGCTCCCTCATGACAGCTGAAAACAGAGCCGGCACCAGGCATAAGCAAACTAAGCAATTGCTTAGGGCCCAAGCAGCTCAAGAGGGCCCCCTATTAATTATTAGTATGTGTTTTTTTGTGCGGGGAGGGCCAAAAATATTCCTTCGTAGGGCCTCCCAATGGGCTGGCACTAGTACTGGCTGAAAGGTTCTTAAGGGCATCATAGGGAAGCCCAGCTGGTGACAGCCTTACAAGCAGTGATGGATGCCTCAGACCCCTCAGCCAGATATATGGCCACTGCAGTGACCATGCAGTGTGTATTGTGGCTTCAAGCATTGGTCAATCAAGGGAAGTGCAGGCCATGGTAAAGGACTTGGCCTTTGAGGGCTGATAACTTTTTCAGTGAGTGTAGAGACAGTGTTCTTCACTCACTGAAGAAATTAAAAACGATCTGTATGCTTTCTGGGAATTTATACCCCTGATCTGTACCTTGAGCCCTCCCATCCTCAGCCCCAACCAAGACAGCGCAGGCTGTCCATGCCAAGAAGTGTCTGACCTAAAACAGGGTGCATCTAATGTAGCAGTGATCTTTTTCTCATTTCTGAATCATTACTTCCTGTGATTGATCTAATACTGTTTTCTCTGATTAACCTCTCAATCCTTGCTCCAGTTAGAGTAGTAGGGAATATGTTAAGGGATGAGTTCTCAGAGAATATGGACTTTTTACGGTTATTTTCTCAAGACAATTGCGGGGAAGAAAAGGAAAAATGAACTTTTGAGCAATGGGTAAGAATATTGTATAAGTACCACTTAGAAGCATTTATTTACTCCTAAGGGGTCACATAATGGGACATTCAAATTACAGAAAAACAACATAATAGACCAATTAGTAAATATATATCAAATATTAATAAGATGAGAACACTTATTACTCTAAGTACTAGACAAGATATAGACAATTAACATTTGAACAGGTAGGAAAAAAGCCTTTAATACTTACTAAGAAAAGGGCATAAAATGTGTGGTTGAATCACGAAAGCTCTTTGGCAACTTCAGTTGGAAGGAACTCAAAATGTAATTAATGATCTGGGAAAACTAACAGATTAAAATGTTTAAATCTTTTAATTTTTATCATACACTACTCCATTATGAATCCCCAAATGCTGTTATAGAAATAGCAGAATACTTGGCTAACCCACTGTTAGAAGAATCGCTATTGTATGTGGAAAACAAAATGTTAGCCATGATTAGCAATGTCACTGAACTTCTGTTTCATTTCACCAGATACTTTATTGTGGGGTGGCTTTAGTTTTTCAAATGTGTCTAATAGGAAACTGAACCTGCACTGTGGGTTTAGGGCTCTTCGAGGCTTGATTTACCCCAACTGGTACCACTTTCCCTGGGGTTTCCACTTAGGGAAGGAAGCTTCACATTGCTTTCAGAGCTTGCTAAAAGCTTGATGTTGGAGATTGCTTGCATAATGACTCAGCACAGCTCCCAGCTGTTCTGGCTATGTCCCTCCCTTCCTAGGACCAATCACATTTTGGTTGGTTAATTACATACTCCTTTGTGAGGATTGAGAGGTATTATGTGCTGCCACAATTCTACACTCTCCCAGACCCTTCCTTTCTTTATTATACCCATCTAAGCTAGCATACCTAAAAATAAATCAAGCCCGAAGTCAGTTTTCTGCTGTTGAGAGACTTCCCAGCTGGAGGGCTTAGTGAGAGATTTTCAGTGGCCCAAAGGGGAGTTAGACAACCAACTCTTATGGACTTTCAGTGGGAGTTGAGTGCCTAAATCATTTTTGTACCTTTAAAAATTTCCCTCTTATTTCCAACAACCAATACATATAATTTTTTGCATCCCAAACTAAGCCATTCTTATTTAGCTTCCATTTCCCCTGACTTCTCTTGTTAGTATCTGAGATGCCTTCCAGTTCTACGCACTACTCATTTCTCCTAAGGTGATTTCCTTGAACTGCCATACTTCAGCCAAAAGGTAACCTACATATAAGAACTACAGCATCATATTTTTTTCAAGTTATGTTAAATCTGTTAGTGGTTGATGAACTGTTCATAAACAGTACTTCATTCTAGATTTTCATTTGTTGTGGTCTTAGCAGAAGAGATTCCCCCTCCCATCTCATCCACTTCACCTACATCAATATCCTTGCAGATCCCCTGTTCTTACAGTATTTTACTCTTCTCTTTTCTTGTAGAACTGTTTTCATTAGATATGACCTATTGCCATCTAAATCTTTATCTTAAACTTTGTGTTAGTAATATATACAGAACCACTTTATGCCTTTGTGTTTTAATCTCTTCTCAGTTGCCCATATAGAGTATGTCTACACAGCAAATTAAAACCCACGGCTGGCCTGTACCAGCTGACATAGGCTTCTGGGGCTTGGGCTGCGGGGCTGTTTCACTGCTGTGTAGACTTTAAGCCCAGGCTCTAGAACCCTGTGGGGTGTGAGGGCTCCAACCCGAGCCCAGAAGTTTACACAACAATGAAACGGCTCCGTGAACCTGAGTTGGCCAGCTGCGGGTTTTTCTTTGCTGTACAGACATACCCATAATTGAAATGTTTGTTTTGCTGTCGGAAAAACATTGCTCTTTTTTATTCCTATTTTGACTCTCTTTTTCAGGCCTGCCTTACTGCCTTAAGCTCTGCAGTAAATAACTCTAAAGCAAGCATTAATTTATTGCACATTTAGGGCTTGAAAAAATACTGGACAATGATGTATCTGGAGGACTAAAGCTAATAGCCAGAGGATGATATGTAAGATAGATGCGGGTGGGGTACAATCTGTGAAGTCTAGGCACAAATCACTCAGGAGAATTTCTGTTGTAGGTGGTAGGATTTTTACTAGAGTGCTATCTTTGTTGATAATTTAAGTTCCCTCTAGTGCATTCCAGCGGCTGGAAGGGAGACCTTCCCCTCCTCCCCTACAACCGCAGAACCTCCTTAGTGCTATTAGCTCTAGCCAGGGCCGGCTCCGGGCACCAGCTTAACAAGCAGGTGCTTGGGGCGGCCAAGGGAGAGGGGCGGCACGTCCCTCACTCCCTCTAGGAGCGAAGGACCTGCCGCCGAACTGCCGCCGCCGATCGCGGCTTTTTTTTTTTTTGCTTGGGGTGGCAGAAATGCTGGAGCCAGCCCTGGCTCTAGCCTTTCCACAGCCTTATGGATTCCCTCTCTTTTTAGGGCTCTTCTAAAGTATACATCTGGGGTTCTGTTCGTAGCTTTACCAAATAGCAGCAGAGTGACTTTTACAATTCTGTAGAAATTGGTGTCTTATCTGCTCCTCCCCACTTACTCCCTAGGGGAAGTTACAAATTGGTGAATGGATTTTTGCAGCTCTCTTGGTATAGCAAGATCAGTACATAGTATTTAGAAACTCAAGACTTTACACTAAACCTAGTGATTAACATTGTCACTTTCCCAATATCTAGCTAATCTTCCAGTACACTTTCCCCAGCAAAAGATAGTGCCCATATAGACACATTTATCACAGATTGACAGTTGTGTAGGAGAAAAAAACCCCAAATTAATTGTTCTAACTTCAATATGTTTCTCTCCAATTAAAGTAGATAGATACCATGGTTTGGTGTTTCTAAAACAAAAATTTGCATAATCTCTGGCTCGTGGGAAATTTTGAAATGTTGAAATTTCCTGCAAAATGGAAATTTTGACGAGCTCTAATTTTGAGTCATCAGAATGAGAATTAAAAATGGTACATCAATTTTACAGGCATAAACATGATCATGAATATTTGTCCAGTATATGTTTTACTTTTCCGGTGTAGTGATAAAATCTTTACTTATTTGCAGAGCTATGAAGGAAAATCCTCTAAAGATGTGCTGAAACGAGTTGCTGCAGGTGCTTTACTGTCCCTGTTGGCTGTCAGTAAAAGTGCCCAGAAATGTGCTTTGGAAGGTAAGCCTGAAGAGACACATGCTACAATATACTTAAAATACTTTGTAAATCAAATGCTTGCCAATAGTATTTTTTCATTGTCTTCAGTCTAAAAATAAAGCTAAAGAAGCTGCTCTGTAAATAAAATGTTTGATTACTGAAGTTTACAATTTTATATAAATGTCAGTACCCAGTGCAATCTAACACTTTTTTGAATTAATCGTATCTTTATTATTAATAGTAATATTTCAGGTTGGATTAACAGGTTACAACCTACAGCATTTCATTTAAGAGGATCTAGCTTTCTAGTACTAGGCAGTAGTGACCATCTGATGACTGTCACCTTTGGCCGGCTTGTCCTTGTCCGTGCCTCCACAAATGCACGTCGAAGCCACACCATGCTATTTTGTTGCGAGCACATTCTTTCCATTTCTGGCCAAAGAGTTTTGTCATGGGATCGGCCCAGCATGTTTTCGGTCTGCCCAGCAGTCATTTATGGTCTCTGGGGATCCAGTCACTTATGCGGGTTGTCCACCTATTGTCTTGCCTGCAGATGACTATACCCGCCCACCTTTGCTTTGCATCGTACATTGCCTGCACTACATCGGTCACCTCTGTACGCCTTCTGATCTCCTCATTCCGTATATGATCATGGAGCAATATCTTACATATTCGCCTTTCCATTGCTCTCTGGGTGACAGAGAATTTTTCTTCCTCCACTGGTTTGGAGAAAGTAAATAAGGAAGTGTTAATTACTCCTCATAACACAAGAACTAGGGGGTCACCAAATAATTAATAGGCAGCAGGTTAAATATTGCTTCGCATAACGCACAGTCAACCTGTGGAACTCTTTACCAGAGGATGTTGTGAAGGCCAAGATTATAACACGGTTCAAAAAAGTACTAGATATGTTCATGGAGGATAGGTCCATCAATGGCTATTAGCCAGGATGGGCAGGGATGGTGTCCCTAGCCTCTGTTTGCCAGAAGCTGGGAGTGGGTGACAGGGGTTGGATCACTTGATGATTAACTGTTCTGTTTATTCCCTCTGAAGCACCTGGCATTGGCCACTGTCGAAAGACAGGCTACTGGGCTAAATGGAGCTTTGGTCTGACCCAGTATGGCCTTTCTTATGCCATGTGGTAAAACAAGGGGTTTATTTTTACCTTGTCTCTTTTAAGTAAGTATAATGTTTTAGAAACTTGTATTCCGTTAAAAATGGGGAAAAAATCCTTCAAGGATTTAAAATTGTTGAAGTAATTAGAATAACCCTCATATGAACAGCATAAACTATAGCATCTTCATTTTTAAAACCCCTAAAATGTTAAAAATCTCTAACTGACAAGGGAATTTACATCAATATTAATCTACCATTACAATTTGTACATCTGGTTAGTAAGAGTATAGACAAGTGAGAAGGCAGCTTATTTCAAAAACAACCTTAACTCTGACTACAAGCTTATGAAATTGCCTTCCCCTTCCAAACTTACGGACTTTGCAGAGATTGCCTCACCTAAACTTCCCCTGCTGCTTCTGTCTCAGTAGTGATGTTATATTCCCAGTTTCTCATACTGCCTTGTGAAGTGTGCAAGAGTCTCTGTAAACCTTAGAATGTTGCAACAGCCCCTTTATGGGTAGATCAGTAGTCCACAGTTGTTCACCTCAGGAGATATACAGTAGTGGGGTTTGCTTGCTCTATACCTTAGGACAGTGGTGGGCAGCCTGCGGGGCCGTACGTGGCCTGTCAGGGTAATCCACTGGCGGGCCGCAAGACAGTGTTTACATTGACCGTCCACAGGCACGGCCGCCCGCAGCTCCCAGTGGCCGTGGTTTGCCGTTCCCGGCCAATGCGAGCTGCGGGAAGCAGCGCAGGCCGCAGGGATGTGCTAGCCACCGCTCCCCGCAGCTCTCATTGGCCAGGAAGAGTTAAGGCATTCAAAGGGTTTATCATTGACAAATGAACTGGAGTCTCCGCAGTTTATGGGTAACAAGACCCACTTGATCAGCCAGACTCTCATATGTCTCCAGTGCCTTCCAATTCCAATTCATTACCTGTTTTGGTTGGAGCTCCTCCACTGGTCAGTGTTGAGGAAGATAATGAAGACTTCCCTTCAATCTCATCTGTCTCTGTGCAGGGCTCTCCTACCTATTCATACAGGAACCTACTCTTTGACACCCACCGTGAGAGAGAGGAATTTTGGGGAAAATGTCACTGATGGTGGGAAGAACCTTGGATGTCACCACCTCTTCTGTATGGCCCCCTACAGTAGCCATGCTGGGGGTCCCTGGACAGCATACCAACAACAGTTTTCCAAGGCATTGAGTCTCATCCACTGGGACAAGAGAGGCATGCAGTCCCCTCCACCCTAGCCCATTCCTCAGGAGGAGACACTAGAGGTACAGGAAGCCAGTGCAGATAAGAAGGCTACCCCTCCAACTACCATTTCCTCATAGTCTCCAGATGAAGCAGTTACGCTTCCACCATCCTCTGTGGCTGATGATTTCTTGCAATTTCAGGACCTTATAAAATGGGTGGTGGATGCTCTACCGATACCACGCGAAGAGGTCAAGGAATCACAACACAAGTTGTGGGATGTTCTGCAGTCAGCAGCACCAACCAGAGTTGTGCTACCTCGCAATGAGGTCCTTTTGGACCCAGAAAAGATGGTTTGGCAGACCCTAGCAACAGTACTGCAAACTTGCAGATGGGCAGATAAAAAATATTATGTCCTCTCCAAGGACTCTAAATTTTTGTTCTATCACCCCCATTCCCCACCACCACCACCTAATTCTCTGGGGGTGGATGTGGTTAATGAATGGGGAAACAACACCACATTAAGTCAGTTCAGTATGACAAAAGCCAGAAGTGTCTGGACCATTTTGGAAAAAGTCCTATTCATCTGCAATCCTGCAGTTTTTCAAATAGTGAATTATCAGGCAATTATGGTAAAATATAATTACACAAACCACACAAAAATTACTGCTTTTATGGAGCACCTTCCATTGGAGCAAAGAGAACAATTTCAGGCCATCATTGCTGAAGGACAGTTACTGGGCAGGACATCCCTTCAAGTGTCCCTAGATGCAGTAGACTTTGCAGTCTGTTCCATATCTATGGCAGTAGTTATGCACAGGGCATCCTGGCTTCAACTGTCCAGCTTTCCCAGAGAGGATCAGAGCACTGGAAAGGATCAACCTTTTGATGATTTGAAGCTGTTTTCAGAAACAACAGATGAATCCCTGCACGCTTTGAAAGACACTAAGGTCACTTGAAATTTACACCCCCTGCAAACAAAAGAAAATGTATTAGGTCACAAGCTACCCAGAGATCTTGTCCAATCCAATTCTCTGGGTTCCAAAGACCCAGTGACCTCCCCCCATACCCAAGTAAGATTAAGTAGATGCCCGAGGGGAAAAAACCTCTCATCCACCTCAGCCGGCATCAAAACACCAGTTTTGACTTAACCTGCCCGTGAAAATGGCCTTTTTGGTAGCCATCACGTCAGCCTGAAGAGTTGGAGAAATTGGGCCTTAATGGAAGATCCTCCTTCATAGTATTCTTCAAAGACAAGGTTTCTTTCCATCCCTAAATTCCTTATTCCTTATACTCCTAACTAAGGCATCATCCTAGTTTCATCTTAATCAATCCATTCATTTACTTCCTTCCCCCTCCCTCCCCCTTGAAACCACACAATTCTCAACATGAGACTTCCTTTCATACCTTAGGTGTCACATGAGTTTTGGCCTTGTATATGGATAGGACCATACTATTTTGGAAGTCTCCTAGACTTTGTTTCCATTGCAAGCAGATCTAAAGGATCCACTCTCTCCACTCAGAGGTTATCAAGGTGGATCTATTGTTGTATTTTTGCATGTTACAAAGCGACCAGCATTCAGCCTTCTTCTTGGGTGTTAGCACACTCTACAAGGTCAAAATCAACATCTGTGGCATTACTTAAAGACATTCTAGTATATGAGATCTGCAGAGCCGCTAGCTGGTCTTCAGTACATAGCTTCTCCAAGCACTATACCTTGGTCCATGGCTCTAGATCTAATATAGTGGTTGGCAGTGTGGTTCGTTCTTGAGTTCTGCACTTGATTCCAAAGCTCCTTCTTCCCTGCGGGGATGATGCTCAGGAGTTACCTGAAGTGGATTGCACTCATGGGGACACTACTCAAAGAAGAAGAAAAGATTACTCACCCATGCAGTAACTGTGGTTCTCTGAGATGCGTGTCCTTATGGGTGCTCCATTACCTGTCCTCCTTCCTTCTCTGCTTTAGTATTTCCTTTGTGGGGCTTTGCAGTAGAGAAGGAACGGAGGGTGGTTCATCCATGCAGCCCTATTCAGCCTCTGAGCAGGACATGAGGTTGTGCAGTGTGCATGTGTAGGCCAGACAGACACCGCTAACGAAAATCTCTGAAGGCATATGGGGCATCTGTGCACCTGAAGTGGAGCACCTGTAGGGGGACACATCTCAAAGAACCACAGTTACTGCGCAGGTAAGTAACCTTTTCATCAGAGAATGGAGGCTTGTATGTAGGTTTTCAATAATGTGATTTATTAGTAGAATACTATACATTCTATATTTATTTTTAATCCTTACAACTATTCTCTGTGTGATGTAATTATAGGATCTACTGCCCTAGTGAATTTTAGACTACAGTTTGAATCACTACACCTGATATAGAGAGAGACAAATATTTCACTTGCCTAAATTTCAAAAAAGAATATTTTTAAATCTGTATTTATGTTGTTTCTTTGAAACTATGTATATATCACTGAGCATTAAACATAAAATTTAGAAAACACAAAGGCTCTATTTCTCAGTCTAAAGATATCGTCTGTATAAGATTCTCATTCCTGGTTCTTGGTTCCTTAGCATGAGATTGGTAGAACTCTGCTGGCTCTGAAGTATGTAGATGCATGAAGACACTGAATAGGATAGAGCATTAGCCTTACTAGAAATCATCCACAACCCTTGCCAAGTATAAGTATTGCCCTCTGAATGTTGCTTCTTGACTATAGTTAGCAAAAGAACTCCCTACAAGCTACTGCTTAGATCAGTGACTTGACACTCATTAAGTATACTTCCTTCATCCCAGCTCTACCTGCTGGTCAGATCCAGTACACCATTATACATTTCTGAAACTTGGGCACATCAGTGTACTTTTGTGGTGTTCCAACACCTGTCTTTCTCAATGCTTTGACACCTATTTTCCTCAGCACTTTAGAGTACTAAAAACATTCAAACACTGCTGGTGTCTAACACCTGGCTTTTTTTGTTTTCCCTTTGTTTTCCCTTTACCAGTGTCTCAGTGCTTTTGTGATGTTCTCTGTGAAGACGCTGTGTCTTTGTGCATGTGGACAGTTGTAGCACATTGGGCACTCCAAGCATACAAATAATTAATAATAATAATAATAATTAATGTGTTGTCGTAAACTAGTTAAACTGTTATCTTTTTTCATCTCAGAAGGGCTGTATTTTGTAGGTAGATCCCTTTGTATAGTCTGCTTATTATTCTAAACTTGTGAAGCACTTTGGGGTCTTCTGGGATGAAGAACACTAGGTATAGTGTATATATAAGACATTACATTCCCCACCCGTTGCTGTTAGGTCATGTACAGTAGTTAACTTCCACTATGTGAAATTGCCTCATAGATCCCCACTTGCCTGACAAATCCCAGAACTGTTAAAAACCAATTAGCCTAGAAGAGGACACTATGCCTTGATGCATGCACACAGAAGCAGAGTTTTAAAGGTGTACAACCCTAACTCCATCAGTTCCTGGCTTTTTTCCAACTTGGTTGATGGATCTCTGACCCTTTGTTCATAACTTCTTAATGTGAACTGGGTTTAGATATTGAACACAAATTCATGTTCTTGGGTGCCAGTTGAGATACCCTAACCACCTAATTATTTTGAGTAACAAGCTGGGTTACTTGTTTTTACCCTTGCCTCATTTCCATCATATAGAGAGCCTTAATTGTGCTTTCCACGTAAAGTTGAAGAGTTGATTAGGAAACAAAATTACTTATACTTTAATTTACAAGTGAGGGTTTTTTGGTATTTTTGAATATAAATAGGCTTCTGAATTGTATGGATTTTGTCTTTCAGCTGACCTTATAGACAGCTGCATGGAACAGATGAAGCACATTCATGCACAGCTGAACTTAGAATCCCTAAGGCCTGGAAAAAAAGCACAGAAAAAAAAGGTAACTGTAAAATCTACAAGGCGGACACAAAAAATTGTATCTGCTGTAGAAGATTTTTTTTCAGATATTTGATATTCTTTCTTGGAAGTGAGAGTGCATTTGGTTAGAGTATTGCCCAGTTATTGTGTTTTAATTGAATAATTAAATCTTTCCGTAGAGAGAAACAATTCAGACAGGGTCTCTGTTCCGCTAATCATCAGTCCAGCTAATTTTATCTGCTTGGACTCTTCACCCTTTTGGAAGGGGAGGGTTGAACGTGATTCTAGAAATATATGGAGCCACAATACTGTAAATACTATGGATGAGTATCCTGTTTGTATGTTTGTAACTTTCTAACATCCCAATGATTTCCATACTGTTAGTTTTTAATTATAGGGTATTGGTTTTTTGGAAAGAGGGTTGCAGTTAGGATTTATTATTTAAATACAAAGATAGCTAATAGTATATATAGAAGCGCCTATGGCAACTTTTGATTGTATGTTATCTGTATTTTGTTAAAATGGGAAGAAACGTGTTACAAATGTCACTTGTAAAAATGACTTGCATATTTCCTTCTATTTCATCCTCCCCTCCTCTCGCTCTCTCACATAGCCTCTTTGAGAGGCCTTTTACTTCATCACTCAGAGTCCCAGCCAGCATACATAAAGGGTTTTAAAAACAAGTGTTACATGTATCACCTTACAGAGATGAAGCATGGACCCTATTTTATATCTCTGTTCCTTTATGCTTGATAGAACAGAAATAGATTTCTGTGGTGGATGAGCTTACTGAAATATCATTTTTCAGAGATGGTTAGCATTCTACAAGTAAAGGTTCTGTGTAGGGTGACCAGATAGGAAGTGTAAAAAATCAGGACAGGGATGGGGGGTAATAGGTGCCTATATAAGAAAAAGCCCCCAAAATTGGGACTGTCCCTATAAAATTGGGACATTTGGTCACCCTAGTTCTGTGGCATAAGTGGCGAGCTTGTGTGTTACAATATAGCCATTAAGACAAACATGCTGCCTATATAAAATGGATTCTGTTTTCAAATTGACACTCTTGAAACATTTTTGTCCAAACAGGAGGATAATCTTATCAGGGAACTAAGGGTTGTTCTGCAGCTCCTAAGAAACTGCCTCTTTCGAAATGAAGAGTGCAAAGTAAGTAGTCATACTATTTATATTATATTACCACCACATACAGCTAGTTCAGGGTCTAAGAATAAAGATTACAGATATGTTCAGTTTTAAATATTGTTCAGGTTGATTGGACCTCATCTTAATACCAATGGCCAGAATGGCTCATTGTTTCCTGCAGCAGAGAACATTACATGCATACATCAGACCTTAAACTGACACTGAAACTTCAGTTCCAAGCCATTGAATACAAACTTCTGCCAACAGAGGTGGAATGGGATGCTATGCTAAAAATCTGTAGCTGGTGGCCAAAATATCTGGTAGGGGACTATGGATGCCAAAGACCTGCTCCAATAAACCTTCTTTTCTGTTTCCTACCCATTTCTTACTTCCCCCTGCTAGAAGACAAAATTTCCAAAGTGAAAAATGGAACACTTATTGGAAGGATGGGGATGAGGAAAAACATAGGGAAGAGTTATACGAGATGTGTCCCCCTATTGGTGCTCCACTACCTGCCCGCCTCCCCTCTGCTTTGGAGAGAAGGAACTGGGGGGCAGTTGGACCATACAGCACTATATATAGCTGCCGTTCACAGCACAAAACAGGGAGGTGTGCATGATCCAATGGGCACTGCTACCAAAGATCTCCAATCCCAGGGATGGGGGTGCTACCGCACCTACAGTGGAGCATCCATAGGGGGACACATCTCGAGGAACCTCAGTTATTGCACAGGTGACCTTTTTTACTGCTTATGACTGAAGTTCTCTGAATGTATTCTCTGCAGAACTACACTGATCCTCCCTCTGCTGCTTTTTCCAGAGTTTTAGTAACTAATTTAGTTGAGGTAGAGGGAAACAGTATGTGTAGGAGGGTGAGGCCTTGTAAAATCACAGTTGGAATGTTAGAACATTTTTAGTTTCATGTGCATGCTCACCAGTAATTAAAATATTCCAGGATGACAACATTGACTTGTTAGTGTAGATCTGCAGAAACAATATACAATAAAAGTTCTGTTATCGGGCCCTGTACCAACCGGAAAGCTCTATAAACGGCATTTCTAATCTTCATAGAAAGTCCGGTTGGCATGGAGCTGGCAGGCTCCCTACCTGGCTCCCCGCGGCTCCCCGCAAGCAGCGATCTGTCCCTGCTGTACCAAGGCAGAGGCGCGGTTAGGCGGCTCTGCACACAGCCTCCGCCCACAGGCACCGCCTCTGCAGCTCTTATTTGCTGCGGTCCACGTCCAATGGGAACTGCAGAGCGAGCGCTTGGAGGAGGGCGGGAGCGCAGAGCTGCCTAGCCGCGCCTCCACCTCGGAACAGCAGGGACAGGTCTCCACCTGCAGGCAGCCGCCCGAGGTGAGTGCCTCCCTGATCTGGCACCCGGAGCCCCCTCCCGCACCCAAACTCCCTCCCAGAGCCCGCGCTCCACCCCCCCGTCCCACACCCAAACTCCCTCCCTCTTAGTTAACCAGAAATTTTCACTTACTGGTACCCCCCATTTCCCCAACATGCCGGATAAACAAGCTTTTACTGTATTTAGTTCCTGGTAAATAACCTTCAGTTTACACAGTATGAGTATGAAACACACAAAAAAAGAAGTCAATGCACATCTATGAGAATTTACTAACAAGTCAATGGAGACTATTCCAGTATCAAGAAAATAGCAAAAAGTATCCGTGCATGTAAGTAAAGACAATCTTATGGAATCCAGATGGAACCAGCTCAATCAAGTCTTAGTGTTGACTTGAATTAAAATGTGCTTCAGGCAGCTTGTGGAGACAACATTCCAGTATTGAAACAAGACTGTCTTCTGCCTCTATTACCATTTAAAGCAACCAAGTAAATTTTAACTCTGTAATCTAAAGTACATTAAAGGGACCCTTCAAGGTAAAAAGAATTTTTAAAAGAACTCCATAGTATGTTAAAATTCTTTAATTTCCTTTGTTTGCTTTCAATATTGCACAAAATACTTCAAAACAATATTCATTATTGTACCGTACATTCCTCCTCATCCCTTGCTGTTAGGTGGCAGCACTCGAGGCTCATCTTATCCCTGTCCTCCACTCTCTGTGGCCATGGTTTATAATGGATGACTCCTTAATGCAAATAGCTCTTCATTTGCTTTGTGTCTACACTGCAAATTATCCCACAGGTAAGAGACTCAAGTTTTGGTATATGATGTCAAAACATTTTATCCAGAGTAATTTCTATGTAAAGGGAAAAAAAGAGGCAAAAGAATGACTACTTCTAGTGCGAAAAAAGGTTCTGTGCTCTTTACAAACAAGTATAAAGAACAAGGATGAAACCTGGCCTCATCAAAGTGGATGGGAATTTTGTCGTTGCCTCAATAAGAGTCAAGATTGTGCCTCAGGTCCCTGTTTCGAGGAGCATATTCTTTAAATCTGAAAGTCTCTTCATGTCTTTGGGGGGAAAAAAGACTGGGGTTTAAAAGATCCTATATTAAATAGGTATTAAATTCCAGGCGAGCCTCAATGCTACTAAAATCCCCATAGACCCACACATTGTAATATATTCTGTGGAAATACCACCTTCAGGAATTACGTGGCAGAGAATAGTAAAACAATACTTCCTTTATTAAGAACACTCATGGATGAGCCATTATTAAGAAGGCTGCATTCCTGCAAGATAGTGGTAATGTGGCATTATAAATTAATGGATTCATAGAATTTAAGGCCACAAGGGAGTATTAGATCATCTAGTCTGACTTGTATATTGCAGGCTATTAAATTTCACCCATTTATCCCTGTATTGAGCCCACTAACTTGTGTTTGACTAAAGCATAACTTGTTTTCCAAAAAGGCATCCGGTATTGATCTGAAGGGATCAAGAAATGGAGAATCCATCACTTCGCTTGGTAGTGTGTTTCAGTGGCTAATCACCCCAACTATTAAATTCAAATTAGAAACAAGTCCTTATCTAGCTTCCAGCTATTGGTTCTTGTTATACCTTTCTCTGCTAGATTAAAGATCCCTTCAGTACCCAGTATTTTCTCCCGATGAAGGTACTTATACATTGTGATCAAGTCACTTCTCAATCTTGTGATGTGTTATGATAGTAATAGCAAATTCCTTTCTAAACACTTGATAACACAGATGCCTCTAAAACAGTGTTTATTATTGTGCTTCCAACAATCTCTCTCATTTATTCTCTTTCCATAATAAGTGTACCTCAGCATTCTGAGCATCAAGGGTAAATACAATGAAACACACTTATGGCTATCTGTTAATTGTGATCTGCTATCAGCCAACCAAATTTCTGTTCCAGTAAGATTTCCTGTCTTCTCCATATTAACTCACTGTGCAGTTCTGTTACCAGGTTCCCAAGTATATAGAGAGGAATAAAACCCTCTCAAGGTGAGTCAGCTTCAAGCCTGCTCTTCTTTCAGGGAGGAGTCATTTGGCAGAGGTCATCCAAGGAGCTTCTGCCTTCCATCGGCCCTTTCTCAGTAGCTAAGGAGTGAAGGTCTGCTGTCCTCTTTGCACTGCCCTCAGCTGAGCTTGGTTTCTCCCTTTTAAGCTCTTCCATCCATTTTTGACCTCTCTCACAAGTATGATGGGGTAGGGCAACCTGAGTCCACATTAGCTCATTAACCCTTTGTTGCCCAATGTGCGATTTGTATACCCCATCACAAATTCTCTGAAATTTCCCTTAGAGTTGTCTACACAAAGGTGTTGCGCCTGTGTAATTTAAATTCGTTTAAGCCAGTGCAAATATCCATGTGGACATTCTTATATCAGTTTAAAGTTGGTTATATCAGATTAGCTTGTGCCTAATTTATCAATGCGGACTAAATCAAAGTAAGCCAGGTTTAGAGTGTCAACACACACAAACTTGCACCTGTTTAAACACACACAAAAATACACCTTACTTTAATGTATTTCCAGTAATAGACCTGTTCAACTGAATTATCTGTTGTATTCAGCCTACTTAGGAGGGGAATGGTCAGAAACAAAAGACATATCAAGTTTAGGAACTTCCAATTATGAAAAACATTTGTTAAAATGAACGTTTATATAGTAAAAATTTTATGGATTACTTGCTCAGTTTTATTTTTATTTTAGAATTTAGCTTGGAATATATGTGCAAAAGTTATCTGAAAGGGTTTTTGGTTTTTTTAGTAGTAGTGAGGGACTTAATATATTAACTTATATTGGAACAGCTTCATGATGTGGCCCTGATCCTGTACCATGTGGACAGACTGCTGTATTTGCATGGAGTTCCCTTGATTTCAGTAGGGATCTGCCCATACATTACAACTTGCAGCATAAGCCCTACATCAGCCAATACCACAGGCAGTTATTAACAAACTTCAGTGAACTTTCAAGAGTTACCTATATTGGTGAAACAACTGGAATACTGTGTGTGTTTTATCCACATTTTAAAAGGATGTTGAAAAACTTGAGGCTGAAAAAGAGCCACAACAATTATTTGAGGGCTGGAGAAAATGCCTTATAGTAAGAGACTTAAAGAGCTCAATCTGTTTAATTTATTAAAAAAAAAAAAAAAAAAGACAGAGGTGACTTGATCGTAGTGTAGAATCTAGCAGAGAAGGTCATAACAAGAACCATGCTGGAAACTGAAGCTGGACAAATTCCTAGAATTCTTAAAAATAGGGCATACATTTTTAACAGTAATGGTGACTAACTAATAGAACAAACTATTAAAAGAAGTGGTTAATCCTCCTGACACCTTCAAGACTGGATGCTTTCTGGTAGTTTATGCGTTAACCAAACACATTATTGGTGTCAGTGCAGAGACAATGGGGTGAAATTTACTGGTCTGTGATATGTAGGAGGCGAGACTAGATGATTTAATGGTCCCTTCTGGCCTTAAACTGTTTGAATCTAGGTTAGAAGGAAGTTTCAATTTTTTTATTTTGTTGTACTTTGCCTATAAGGGGATGTGGTTTCAGTTTAATCATGTTCTTTCTTACTATTCAGGCTAGCTGCAAGCTGAGCCAACCCACTCACCTTATCAGTTCATTAAACCACTTCCGTTAGCGTCCTAGGAGTAAAGCAATGTTTGGTGATGCTCATCTATAAGCAACAGCTAGAGATGATCTACTTTTTTTTTTTTTTTTTTGTATTGTGGGGGTCCAACTTGGTTGTGTGTTTGTGTGCTGGCTGCTACTGCAATATAAAAGTTAATACATGTAAGGTAGGGGGGAGTGGAGGTATTTGTAATGCAAAAAATATCTTGGGGGAGGGGTGTGTGGAGGAAAATTGAATCTGACCTTGCTGTTTAGCTGCATAGAGTAATGCTGGCTCACACGGTCCAGCTTGCATGAAATGAAGGTTTTCAGAGCATTAGGTTTCTATTTTTAAAGAATAGTATTTCAGGAATGACTTTAAACATTCAAGGCAGTTCTGCTAATTTTTCCTGTGAACAGTAACTGTGCACATTACCTTAGATGTAGAAACTGTGAAAAAATGTCCTGATTTTTGTGATGTTCCTCTCAGCTATAGCATGAGATTAGATTAACAATTGCACCACGAAGGCCTTATTTCTGCAAATTGTTCCATGCAGGTGGGTCTGTGGACTTTGTTGGAACTCCACACAGAATAGCTTTCAGGATTGGGGTCCATCTTTGTATTCCAGAAAAATAAAATGGTTACTTATATGGCAGAGGCCAGTTTAATACCACAAAGATACCTTGTATTTTACACATTGCATTTATATTATATTTTATAATTCAGAAATAGCTAACTTTGAGGTTAATTTTATATCTTGCTTTTCTTTTTTGATGTTATAAGAGTTTTCCTCACACCATTATGGGAAGTGTAATAATGACATAGAGTTCAGACTGAGTATATGATGATAATTATTTAATAACAGCCATTCTATTAAGGTTTTAATATAAATAACTGAAAATAAAAAAGAAATTCACTGAATAGCATAAATATTGCTGTTTCTCATTGAATAAACATAAATGTAATTATTGATTTGATTGTTGGAGAATTACTTTTCCCCACAAATTCAACCAAAGGTAACCATTTATTTAAAAACATTTGGGAAAAAATGTTGAGTAATTTTTTTTAGATGAGGCTTCCTGTTGCTGTTATTTACAAGTTTTATAAAACAAGATGTTTTTGGAAGATAATGTGCCTTCCAATGATTTGCAATAGAACTACTAAATGCAGCACACCAGAATATCAGAATATTCTTTAATTAAAATATTGTTTTTCCAACAGAATTAGCAACAATTGTACCAGTGGTCCACTGGTAAATTACAATCGGTGTAATATGTTTAATTTGTTCACACATTTGTTTCCAATTATTTTTTAGGGTGATACCTCCAAATTGTACATGAAATTCCTTTGTATAACACAGCCATCTTTTCTCTTGTCCTTCCTCTTTTAGCCTTACTGATGTAAAGTAGCGCTGATAAGTAACATGTAATAATTTTCTTCTGTACCATAAGATGCTGATCATTTTTTCCCCTGTGACACTTTTTCATTTCTTCAGTAAAAGAAGAAGTTCTTCACTCTAAAACTTGGGATAGTTGACATTCACCTATTTCTTTTTATACTCCTATCTATAGTAAACAGTTTTTCTGTTACGTATTCTTCGATTTTGTGAATATGGCAAATTTTAAGAACTGTATTTTCCTTTATCTGTTAATAATATCAGTGACGAATGAACCCCTGCTTTCCCCCCAAGATTTGATAAAGTCCACCTTTGCTAAACTAGGATCAAAATACTTATATTCATATATTGGCTGAAGAGGCAGATTTAATTTCTTTAACATGGAATCTCATATTTTAGGTGTATAATATAAAGTGGAAAAAAGACTTTTTTCCCATTACAGTAGCATCTAGAAGTCCCAAGTAATATCAGATTCCCTTTGTGCTGGGAGCTTTATAAACACATAGTGAAAGACCAGGCTCTGCCTGGAAAATCTTACTATCTAAATAGATCAGACAGATAGCGGGGCAGAGGTGAAATGTCTTGCCCAAAGTCACATAGCAGGTTAGCAGATCTGGGATTAAAACCCAGGTCTTCTCCCAGCCACTTGCTCTATAGTCTAGCTGATGCTGTCTTTCTATAGATATGGTATATACTGATTTCCCCGATCCAGCCAGGTCACTTCTTAATTTTGTAATAGTGAGGCAGTCTCATTTAAATATTAATGTTAACAATGTTTCATTCTTTAAGGCTGTGGTTCTCTTTGCTGGGCAAGCAGTGGACTGTCTCCATTTCAGACTGCACAGAGAAGCGCAACCAGCAACTCACTAATACACAGCATTATCAAGTTAGCTTCCCAAACAGTAACTGAGAACAGCGCAATTCAGCGTATGGTCTTTACTCTTCTTTCCAACCTTGCTATTTCTCATGACTGCAAGGGTGTTATTCAAAAGGTAAGGAGGCAACATTATTTATTTCTATATTTTTTGAGCACCTAGAGAGCTGCAAGGTGCATCACAAAACTAAGACAAGACACGTTCCTGGCTCTTGAAGGCGACCAATCTAAAGCCCAATCCAGCAAACACTTGCAGATATGAGTTACTTTGTGTATGTGTGGAGTCCCAAAAATGTGAATGGGGCATGTTTAAACATTTGCAGAATCAGGTCCTACACTCAAAGTGACCTAATTAAGAGGGTAGGGAAGGGAAATGATAAAAGATGTCTATCTTAAGATCATGACATGCATATACACTTGGTTATTCTCATAAGCAGTGTAATTCAGGAGTTCTCAAACTTTTCCAAAATAGGGATACATCTTATTCTTCCCTGTTTCCAGCTTCTTTTGCTTTGCTTTGCTTTGCTCTTCAGTGAAGAGTCTGGGGGGTTGTAAAAGAAGCTGGAAACAAGGAAGACCACCACATGACCATCTAGTGCTCAGTCTATGGAGCACAGTTTAGGGTCTGCTTTGTATCTGATGGGAATCTTACTATAAATAGAGTAATAGATATGAGTGACATACTACTTAGTCCATACAGTTGGACAGGCTCTTTCCAAAGAGCATCAGTGCTACTCTTTGCACTGAGCAAAGTTCCATTAAGGATTATTGTGGAGATGGGGGAACCTCAGACTTTAACTATCAAATCCAAACAGCGAGTTGCCTTCTATTGCTGGAAATGGGAGGGGTTGAACGTTCAGCTGTTGTTCCTCTACATTTGCATTATTCTAGACAAATCATGTTACTATTCATACAATAACGTCATATGCATTATTCATAGTAGTAGTAATTTGGCACGTTTATTTTAACACACTTACTAGAAAAGTTTTAAGACTATTTTAAGAAGTTTTCAGTCCACTAAAATTTAAATTCATTTTTGAAAAGGAAAAGGGAGACTTGTAAAAATCTCTTGAGAGAGACAAAGTGGGTGAGGTAATATCTTTTATTGGATCAACTTCTGTTGGTGAAGGGGACAAACTTTGTAGCATCACAGAGCTCTTCCTCAGGTCTGAAAACGGTAACCAGAGTGTCACAGCTAAATACAAGGTGGGACAGACTGTTAAACATAAGGGGTTCACACATGTTGTAGAAGACCACTTAAAAACAAAGTGGGCACTTAACACCTCTGCAGTCCTAGGACAAAGGAGGGTTTATAGGCAACAGTGTGTTCCAAATTGCAATTGGTGAGCCATAAAACCAGCTTCTGTTAAGTTCCTGATTTTTATGATGAGGGATGTTGCTGTATAGGAAGGTGGCATCCATGATGGCAAAGATGGTGTTCTGAGGAAGTATTGTTGATGTTTCAAAGTTTCTGGAGGAAGTCAGATGTGTCCTGGAGGAAACTGTCCCTTTCTGTTGGTGACTGATTTGAGGGTGGTTTCTAGGAGTCCTGATATTCATTCAATAAGAGTGCTGTGGCAAGATATGAAGGGTCTGCCTGGGTTCCCTTGTTTGTGTGTCTTGAGAAGCATGTAGAAGATCCCTGGGGTGATTTTTGTAGGGGAGGAGGTTATAGAGTTTATCTTCAAGTTGTTTAGGGAAGGATTTTATGATATCCTTAAATTACTGTGATGTGGGATCTTCTTTGAGTTCTTTATCGTAGGTGAGGTCCAAGAGTTGTCAGCTGGCCTCTTTGATGTAGTCATCACGACTGCATACCCTTTGTCTGATGGTTTGATCGTTATCTGGTGGTTGGATTTCAGGGACTGTACAGCTGTCCTCTCGGTGGTAGAGAGATTGTGGTGGATGTCATTTTTGTTAAAGATTTCACAGTTGATTATTTTTCCTGAAGCAATCAATATAATAATGATCAAGTGTGTGCTTTTGTCCACTGGGGGGGTGTCTGGTCATGATATTTTTTTCTTGTAACTGAGAGAGGGGACATGGTTGTTGTGAGTGAATTATTGGAGGCAGAGTCGGTGAAAGAATTCTTCTAGTTCCACATGTTAGTATGGTATCAGGTTCTGTGGTGGGGCAGAAATTCAATCCCTTAGAGAGTAAAGATAATTCATTTCATGTTAGGGGGAGTTCTGATCGGTTGATGTTGTTGAGGTGTCATTTGGTGTCTGTGTTATGGGTCCTGGTGTCGTGGTTTCTACCAGAAGGGTCAATCTGTTGTTTGTGGAGTTGCTGAAATTGGTTAAAGTAAGTGTAAGTGTGTGTGTGTGTGTGTGTGTGTGTGTGTGGGATGGCTGTCATTAGGTTTGGGGGGGGCGGGAGAGGTTATAGTTGTTTTACGTTTCCTACAGTAACTCCAGTTAGGCTTCATGATTTTTTTTAGGAATATAAGAATGGCCATACTGGATCAGACCAAGTCCATCTAGCCCAGTATCCTGTCTTCCAACAGTGGCTGGTGCAAGATGCTTCAGACGGAGTGAATAGAACAGGTCAATTTATCAAGTCATCTATCCCCTGTCATCCAGTTCCAGCTTCTCGCAGTCAAAGGTTTAGTGCAGGGATCCCCAAACGTTTTACTTCATGCCCCCCTGCAACTCCTGGTGCCAGGAGTGGGGCCGTGGCTCCGTGAGGTGGGGACGCAGACATGGGTAAGGGGGCCGAGGCTGGGGCCACAGCTGGAGGTGGGCACGGAGTCCTGGATGCGGAGCCGGGAGACCAGGTGGGGGCCATCAGCGGAGCCCCAGCTGTGCCCCCCCCCCCAGCATTCCTTGGTGCCCCCTAGAGGGGTGCACCCCATGGATTGGGGACCTCATTTAGGTCAGTCAGTGGCTCTGGGTGTCCCTATCTTCCATTAACTTACCTAATATTTTTTTAAATCCAGTTATACTTTCGGCCTTCACTACATCCCCTGACCATGAGTTTCACAGGTTGACTGCATTATGTGGAGAAGTGCTTCCTTATGTTTGTTTTAAACCTGCTGCTTATTAATTTCATTGGGTGACCCTTGGTTCTTGTGTGATGTGAAGGGGTAAATAACACTTGCTTATTAACCTTCTCTACACCATTCATGATTTTATAGGCCTTATAATATCCTCCCTCAACAGTCTCTTTTTCTATCTGAGAAGTCCCTGTCTTTTTAATCTCTTGTATGGAATCTGTTCCATACCCTTAATCATTTTTGTTGCCCCTTCTATGTACTTTTTGCAATTCTAATATATCTTTTTTTTAGCTGGGGTGACCAGAAATGCATGCAGAATTCAAGGTGCTGGTGTGCCATGGATTTATATAGGAGCATTATGATATTTTTTCTATCTTCTTATTTATCCCTTTCCTACTGGTTCCTAGCATTCTGTTAGCTTTTTTGACTGCTGCTACACATTGAGCAGATGTTTTCAGAGAACCATCCACAATGACTCCAAGATTTCTTTTATGAATGGTAACCACTAATTTTGTATTTAGAGCTGGAATTGTTTTCCAGTGTGCATTACTTTGCATTTGTCAACATTGAATTGCATCTCCCAGGCACCCAGTTTTGTGAGATCCCTTTGTAATTTTTTGCAGTCAAGTTTGGACTTAATATATTGAGTAATTTTGTATCATCTGCAAACTTTGCCACTTAGGAAAAACTATTTCACTAGTAGGGTGCTGAAGCACTGGAATGGGTTACCTAGGGAGGTGTTGGAATCTCCTTTCTTAGTGGTTTTTAAGGCCCGGTTTGACAAAGTCCTGGTTGGGATGATTTAGTTGGGGTTGGTCCTGCTTTGAGCAGGGGGTTGGACTAGATGACCTCCTGAGGTCTCTTCCAACCCTAATCTTCCATGATTCTATGACTTCACTGTTCATTTCTTTTTTCCAGATCATTTATGTACTTTTTGAACAGCACTGATCCCAGCTGGGAGACACCACAATTTACCTCTATCCATTCTGAAAACTGATAATTTATTCCTATCCTTTGTTTCCTGTCTTTTAACCAGTTACTGGTCCATGGGAGGACCTTCTCTCTTATCCCATGACTCCTTACTTTGTTAAGAGCCTTTGGCGAGGGACCTTGTCCGAGGCTTTCTGAAAGTCCAAATACATTGGATCACCCTTGTCCTCATGTTTGTTGACACCTTCAAAGAATTCTAATAGATTGGTGAGGCATGATTTCCCTTTACCAAAGCCATGTTGACTCTTCACCAACATATGTTGATCTGTGTATCTGATAATTCTGTTCTTTACTATAGTTTCAACCAATTTGCCTGATACTGCAATTAGGCTTGCCAGCCTGTAATTTCCAGGATCACCTCTGGAGCCCATTTTATAAATTGGCATCACATTGGCTATCTGCCAGTCATCTGATACAGAGGCTAAATACCATAGTTAGTAGTTCTGCAATTTCATATCTGAGTTCCATTAGAACTCTTGAGTGAATACCATCTGGTCCTGGTGATTTATTACTGTTTAATTTATCAGTTTGTTCCAAAACCACCTCTGTTGACACCTCAGTCTGGAACAGTTTCTCAGATTTGTCACCTAAAAAGAATGGTTCTGGTGTGGGAATCTCCCTCACATCCTCTGGATTGAAGACTGATGCAAATAAATCATTTAGCTTCTCCACAAAGGCCTTGTCTTCCTTGAGTGCTCATTTAGCACCTCAGTGGGCCAGTAGCCCCTTTGATTGTTGGGCAGGATTCCTGCTTCTGATATACTTCATTTTGCTGATAGTTTTTGTCTTTTGCTAGTTGCTCTTCAAATTCCTTTTTGGCCTGCCTAATTATACTTGACTCGCCAGAGTTTATGCTCCTTTCTGCTTTCTTCAATAGGATTTGACTTCCAGTTTTTAAGGATGTCTTTGTGTCTCTAACCACCTGTTTTGCTGTGTTGTTTAGCCATAATGACATTTTTATGGTCTTTTTACTGTATTTTTTATTTTATTTGGGGTATACATATAGTTTGAGCCTCTCTTATGGTGGTATTAAAAAGTTTCCAGGCTGTTTGCGGGCATTTCACTCTTGTGACTGTTCCTTTTAATTTCTGTTTAACTAGCTTCCTCCTTTTTTGTGTAGTTTCCCTTTTTGAAGTTAAATGCTGCTGTGCTGGGTTTCTTTGGTATTTTCCCCTCTGCAAGAATGCTACATTTAATTACACCATAGTCGCTATTACTGAGAGGTTCACTTATATTCACCTATTCGACCAGATCTTGTGCGCCATTTAGGACTAAATCAAAAATTCCCTTGCCTCTTGTGGGTTCCAGGACTAGCTGCTCCAAGATGCAGGCATTAATGCTGTCTAGAAATTTTATCTCTGCATCCCACTCTGAGGAGGCATATGCCCAGTCAATATAGGGATAGTTGAAATCCCCCATTATTACTGGATTTTCTTTTTTTGTAGGCTCTCTAGTCTCCCTGAGCATTTCACAAATCACCATCACCATGCTAGTCAGGTGGTCGGTATTGTACTCCTACTGTTTAACTCCTATTTTTCAACCATGAAATTTCTATTCATAAAGATTCTATGGTACAATTTGATAAATTTAAGATTATTACTATATTTAACTCTGTGCATTCTTTCATGAATAGTGCCACTCCTCCACAAGTGTGACCTGCTCTGTTATTCCTATATATTTTCTTCCATTTTGTTGGATCATGTGGTAATCTCTTGTTCTTCTTCGAGTGATTGCTCCTGTGTATTCCACAGTAGGTGTGAGTGCTCACCACATGCACCGGTGCCGGAAGTTTTTCCCTTAGCAGTATCCGTAGCCAGGGAGCCCCGCGGCGACCCCTGGAGTGGCACCTGTATATCGCGCTATAAGGGGAGCCATGGGCTCCCCCCACCCTCAGTTCCCTTCTTGCTGCCAGTGAAGGTAGTCGGAATTTAGTGCTCCAGCTTCGCTGCAGCCCTTCTTCTCTAGCGGTACCATTCATCGGATCGTTCTCAGTGTTAGCTTTGGCTCGGGGCATGCCCCGCGCCCCAGTCTTCAAGTCGTGCGACCTGTCGCCGCTCTATGCCCAGGAGCGACCCCCACGCTGTGTGTCTTCGCTGCCTGGGTGAGACTCATATTAGCGACCGGTGCAAGATCTGTAGGTCGTTCAAACCAAGAACTAAAAAGGAGAGGGACTTCAGACTTCGAGCTCTCCTGATGGAGTCGGCACTGACTCTGAGGCCAGTGCGTAGATCGGACTCGGCACCGGCCGACGCGTCGTCGGTACGTAGCGAGGCCCCTTCAACCAGTCGGCGCCGCTGTCCCTCCAAGAAACAAGGAAAGAGCTTGGCCTCGCAACGACGCCGCGATAAGTACAAGGGAGAGGCTGGTCCCGCGCTGGGCAGCCCTCGATCCCCCCCGGGCTCTAAAGCGCCGACTCATGTGGAGCGGAGCAGCCCGGTACCGTCGATCCAGGCATCTACACCGGTATGGCTGCCGGAGGCGGTGCAGGCGGCAAAAGACATTATGTCCCTGCCCGTCCCGAGCTTGCAATCGGGCACGAGCCCTAGGTCGCGAGTCAAGCCCCCTTTGGGTGCCCACCAGACCTCTCCGAGTAGCTGCAGTTCCCGCTCCGAAGATCGCTCCCCGCACCACTCGGTGCGCAGCAGCCGCTCCTCCGACAGCTCTCGGCCACCCTCGACACCGGCCAGACCCTCCGGGCCGCCGTCGGGACGGGAGTCATGGGGACCCTCCACCCCGCCTGCCAGCGAGCGGAGGCACCAGGAACGCTCACCTGCTAGACGTGGGTACCGGAGCCGCTCTCGACCGGACAGCCGTCGCTGCTCCCGTTCCAGCTCCCGCTTGTCTAGGTGCCATGCCAGAGACTCCCCTCGGGGTACCTCGGCGTCAGGGCACTAGGCTTCGTACCGCCGTCACGGGTACCGAAGCAGTTCATCAAGGGGGTACCGTTCCTCATCATCGTCCAGATCGCGAGGGAGATGTTACCACAGGCACCGTTCCCATCGCTCCCGTGGCACCAAACGCTACCACCTCGGCCTCGGCGCCCCTCTTCCTATCCTCGGGCCGCGCTGCCCCGCCGGGACACGTTGTACCATCAGGTACCCAGCAAGGTCAATGGCACGGTACCCTGTGGCAAGGACAATGGTGCCAGTGGGCACCGTGGCAGTAGGTACCGACCCAGCCCGGGGCCTGTTTGGTCGCCGGAGCGTCCCAGGCTCCATCGGCCTCGTTGGGCCATCCACGGGATAAGTCGACGGGCCAGGACTCGGCGGACCCGCGACCGGACTCCGACCTGGGTCTCGACGCCCCGGCACCAATCACAGTGCCCGGCTCCGCGCGTGCCGCGTCTCTGGCACCAGATGACGCCATTGTGGCTCCTCCGCCTTTGGTCCCACAGGAGGACTTTAAGGCACACCAGGACTTGCTGAAGCGGGTGGCATCCAGCCTTCAGCTGCAAGCCGAGGAGATGGAGGGACCGTCTGATTCCCTCGGCACCGGGCCATGTGGCTCTGCTGCTACACCAAGGGGTTGCCAACATCACCAGTTCCCTGTGGCAAACTCCCGCCTCCTTGGCTCCAATCTCCAAGAAGGCTGAGAGGAAGTACTTTCTGCCAGTGAAGGGTCACGAATACCTTTATTCCCACCCGGCACCTAACTCACTTGTGGTTGAGTCGGTGAACCACAGGGAGCGCCAAGGCCAACCTGCACCCACCCCTAAGAACAAAGATGCCAGGAGACTCGACTCCTTTGGCAGAAAGATTTATTCGTCAGCTAGTTTTCAGCTGAGATTAGCCAACCACCAGGCCTTGCTCAGCAGATATGACTTTACCCTGTGGGAGTCCTTGCCTAAGTTTGAGCCCCTTCTTGCAGACAGGGACAGGAAGGACTTCAGGGCTCTGGTGGAAGAGGGGTCGACGGCGGCTAAGGCGGCCCTGCAGGCGGCGGCGGATGCGGCTGATACGGCGGCTCGCTCCATGGCTTCCGCAATCTCCATGCGCCGGGCGTCATGGCTCCTGTTATCGGGTCTGTTGACGGAGGCCCAATCTCTGATGCAGGACCTCCCATTCAATGACAAGGTGCTTTTCGCGGACCAGACGGACGTTAGGCGGCATGGGATGAAAGACTCCCGCACCACCCTGCAGACCTTGGGCCTCTATGTCCCTCCGGCAAAGGACAAGGCCAAATCGCTCCTGGCGGCTCAACCTGCTAGGAACATAAGAACGGCCGTACCGGCTCAGACCAAAGGTCCATCTAGCCCAGTATCCTGTCTACCGACAGTGGCCAATGCCACATGCCCCAGAGGGAGTGGACCAACAGGCAATGATCAAGTGAGCAGATACGAGCCCCCATATAAAAGGCCTAGAGACCAGAAACTCCGGTCTCAGAGGCAGTCCCACTCTACCCAACAGCCTGGTCCCCCTAAGGGCAAGAGGCAGGGAAAGCGGCGATTTTGACTGTTGGCAGGGGGGCACCGGGCCTGTTGCCAGGGAGACCCCCCGACCAATAAAGTTTGTGTTCTGCAACCGATTGTCTGCCTTCCTCAGGGCTTGGTCTCGCATAACGTCGGACCAGTGGGTCCTCAGCACTGTTTCCAAGGGATACGTTTTACAGTTCACTTCTCCCCTGCCAAGCCACCCACTCCCCATCATGGTCCCGGGGGATCCTGAGCATGCCCTCCTCCTAGACCAGGAGGTGGATCAGCTACTCAGCCTTGGGGCGGTGGAACGCGCCCCGACACAGTTCCAGGGCAAGGGGTTCTACTCCCGTTACTTCCTGATCCCCAAGCTGAAAGGGGGTCTCAGACCCATCCGGGACCTGCGTGATTTGAACAGGTTCCTAACCTATTCCAAGTTCCGCATGGTGTCCCTGGCTTCTATTATCCCCTCCCTAGACTCGGCGGACTGGTACGCTGCCCTGGACCTCCAGGACACTTATTTCCATGTCCACATCTTCGAGGGGCACAGACGCTTCCTCAGATTCGTGGTGGGGACGGGGCACTACCAGTTTGCGGTCCTCCCCTTTGGCCTGTCCACAGCCCCCAAGGTGTTCACGAAATGCATGGCAGTGGTGGCGGCGTACCTCAGTAAGCAGGAGGTACAAATCTTTCTTTACCTGGACGACTGGCTCCTCAAGTGCGAGTCTCGTCCAGAGGTGGAGTTCCACGTGCAGCTACTCCTGGCCACCTGCAAAAACCTAGGCCTGGTCATGAACAAGGCCAGATCTACTCTAGTACCAGTCCAGTGCATAGAGTTCATTGGAGCTCTCCTGGACTCCTCCAAGGCTACGGCCTCTCTTCCCCTGGACAGGTTCGAGACCCTAAGGGATCTCATTGCCTCGGTCTCCATGTTCCCGGTGACCACAGCCAGAGCATGCCTCTGGCTCCTGGGACACATGGCGGCATGAACATACGTGGTCCGCCATGCCAGACTCCGGATGAGGCCCCTCCAACTATGGCTAGCCTCCCAGTTCTCCCAAGCCCGGGACAGCCTAGACAAGATCCTCACAATCCCGTCCCCGGTATTGGCTTCCCTTCGGTGGTGGTCCCTCCCGAGCAATATGCTACAAGGGGTTCCCTTCAGGGAGGCCAGCCAATCCATAGACCTGATGTCCGATGCCTAGGACCTAGGCTGGGGAGCCTACATGGGAGATGTGCAGACCCAAGAGACGTGGTCGACCCCGGACTTGTCCCTGCACATAAATGTCAGGGAACTCAGGGCGATACGACTGGCATGTATGGCGTTTCTCATGCACCTCCGTGGCAGGGTAGTCAGAGTCCTCACGGACAACACCGCCGCCATGTACTACATCAACAAGCAGGGCGGTACTCATTCCCTAGCCCTATGTCGGGAAGCCCTGACCTTATGGGAATTCTGTATAGCCCACGATATCTCCCTGAGGGCTGCTCACCTCCCGGGCGTCCGCAGTACGCAAGCGGACCGCCTCAGCAGGGTCTTCTCCCCCCAATATGAGTCGCTCCACTCAGAGGTCACCCACCGGATCTTCCTAGAGTGAGGAGCTCCCCAGATCGACCTGTTTGCAACCCGCCAGAACCGGCGTTGCCCCCGGTTCTGCTTCATGGGAGGGGTGCGGGAAGGCGCGATCTCTGACGCGTTCCTCATGAGCTGGTCAAGCCAGCTCCTATATGCCTTCCCCCCGTTCCTTCTCATCGCCAAGGTCCTGGAGAAGGTAAAGGTGGACAAGGCAAGGGTCATTCTCATAGCCCCAGCGTGGCCCCGCCAGCACTGGTACGGGCCCCTACTACACCTCTTGGCACCTCTCCCCCCCCCCCCCCCGGCCCCCTCCCCCCCCCCCCGGCCCCCCTCTCCCAAGCCGGGGGATGCCTCCTCCATCCCAACCTAGCCGCGCTCCACCTGACAGCATGGCTGCTCCGTGGCTAAACAAGGAGGAGAACAGGTGTTCGGAGCAGGTTAGGTGGATCCTCCTGGAAATCAGGAAGCTGTCCACGCGTTGGACGAACGTGGCGAAGTGGTCCAGATTTACCAGGTGAGTGAGAGAGGAGTTCTCTTCTCCCCCCCCCCCCCCCCCCCCCCCCCTCTCCCGTTCATCCTGGACTCCCTTTTGTCCCTTAGGACCGACGGTCTGGCACCAGCCTCGGTCAGGGTGCACCTCGCAGCCATATCGGCTTTTCACCCGCCGGTGCAAGGGTACTCAGTCTTCTCCTACCCTATGACCTCCCGCTTCCTGAAGGGCCTAGTCCATTCGTTCCCGTACGCCAGGCCCCCCGTGCCACAATGGGACCTGAACTTGGTCTTGTCATGTCTCACGGGGCCTCCCTTCGAACCCCTAGCCACATGTTCCTGGTCTCACCTCTCGTGGAAGGTGGCCTTCCTCGTGGCGATCACGTCTGCTCGACATGTCTCGGAACTCAGGGCCTTAACCTCAGAACCCCCCTATACGGTTTTCCATAGGGATAAGGTCCAGCTTCGCCCACACCCAGCGTTCCTCCCGAAGGTGGTTTCCGCCTTCCATATGGAGCAGAGTATCTTTCTTCCCGTGCTCTGCCCCAAGCCCCACGCCTCTAACGAGGAACGCCGCCTCCATACGCTAGATGTGCGTAGGGCGTTGGCTTTTTATCTGGATCGGACTAAGCCGTTCCGGAGGTCCTCTCAGCTCTTTGTTGCCTCGGCCGAGCGGGCAAGAGGGCAAGCTATCTCTACCCAGCGGCTCTCCCGCTGGATTACCTCGTGCATACGCACGTGCTATGACCTGGCATGGATTCCCCCGCCACCTATCATTAAGGCTCACTCTACGAGGGCTCAGGCTTCATCAGCTGCCTATGCCGCCCATGTCCCCATTCAGGACATCTGTAGGGTGGCCACATGCGCCTCAGTTCACACGTTTACTTCGCATTACGCGATCGTCTCCTAGTCTAGGGATGACGCCGGGTTCAGCAGGGCGGTACTTCGTCCCGAACCATTGTGAACTCCTACCCACCTCCAACAGATACTGCTTGGAATCACCTACTGTGGAATACACAGGAGCAATCACTCGAAGAAGAAAGGACAGTTACCTGTTCCATAACTGGCGTTCTTCGAGATGTGTTGCTCCTGTCTATTCCACACCCTGCCCTCCTTCCCCTCTGTCGGAGTTGTCTGGCAAGAAGGAACCGAGGGTGGGGGGAGCCCGTGGCTCCCCTTATAGCGCGATATACAGGCGCCACTCCAGGGTCGCCGTGGGGCTCCCCAGTTATGGATACTGCTAAGGGAAAAACTTCCAGCACCGGTGCACGTGGCGAGCATGCACATTTACTGTGGAATAGACAGGAGCAATACATCTCGAAGAACGCCAGTTACGGAACAGGTAACTGTCCTTTTGAGGTGGTACCTTCTGGAATGTGAGAGGTGCTGGAGGTGGTTCCTCAGTTTTTCTGCAGACCTTCTAGAGAGCTGTTCAGCATATCATTCAGTTGTATGTGGTGGTCAGAGGGTTATAGATGGTTAGCCCTCTGGGGATGATGTTTTATTTCTTGCATTTGCTCAGGAAGTAGATGTCACTCTTAAGTTTGGCTTCCTTCTTCATGTTATGGAGTTTCCATTTTAAACAGCAAAATTAAAAGTCTTCCATTGTTGTAACCATGGTCCCAGGACATGAGACAGACAAGGTGAGTGAGGTAAGATTTTACAGCAGTCATATATATTCGAAGAAGCTGTTCATGCTTTATTTTGCTAGCTTTCATTATATTAGATTATAAACTCTTTGGGACAAGGACCTTGTCTTACTATGTACAGAGACTAGCACAGTGAGGCCCCGATGCTGACTGGAGCTTCTGGTGGTACTGAAATATAAATAGTCTTTGGCACCGATGCTCCAAAAGCTGGTTTGGTGTTTGGTGTTATCTGGTTGTATTTTATTTAATGTCTTTGCAGAGTCCTTTCCAAATTAAGATTATATTATTACTGGTGCTCCTTTTTGATTAAGTTGCTGTGTTCTTAATCTCCTTTCTCCAGGTGCTGTCAATGTACAGTACTGCACTTGAAGCTAATTTTTTGTTTGAAAATAAAATAATTAGCATAATCGTGTATACAGCTCAGTATATTTAGAAATTAATTATACTGAAACTACTCATGTATCAGTTTTTCTTTTTCTGGGAAAGTTTTCCTGTTGGAAGATATCTCTCAATCCTTTCATTTTATTTGTTTTCTTTACTGTTAGAGCAGTTGTCTGTCTAGTGAAAAGATTTGACTGTGGTTTTCTCTCCAGAGTTTATCCTTTGCTTTGGCTACAAGGGTTCACTAGTTGAATGATTTCTCCTTCCTCCCCACCATCTGAGTGCTGCTGTCACAGATCGTGCAGGTCCTATTGGGGTTGAACTACATTCCCTTGTGAGAGAATTAACTCATCACTATTCTGCTTCATGTGATCAAAGCCAAGAAGAGTCTATCAACAAGATAAAAGATGTTTTGGTTTGTTGATTTAACAAATACCATAATGTGTTACCTCTTCAGATATGAAAGGAGTGACACACTCAGCTACAGACCTTCCTTAGGGTGGAGACCAACAAGCCAGACCCTCTCTCCCATGCAATGATAGAGTAGGGCTTCCATCTGCTCTAGAGCTCCTTAAAGTGAAAGTAGAGTTTTTTGATACCATGACCAATGCCAGGTCAAGCAAATCAAAGAGTCTCTGGGGCATCTCCAGCACTGAGGAAGCTGTGTTCAGGAGGATGGAGGTTTCATGGCAGCTGCACAGAAAAGAAGGTCAACAAAGATGGTTACTGACAGTGGGAGGAGTGGGCAAGCTCTTTGTTACCCTTTGTTTCTAGAACATTAGAGTAGATGATGCACTTTCCTGTAAAGGCCAAGAAGTTCTTGCTCTTTCACCACACTTTATTTTCTTAAATGCTAATCTAACAGCTTTCTTGAAATGTAAGTAAAATGTACATACTGTTTTGATGCTTACGTCTACAGATTGAGAGGGTCATGTGAGCCAATGAACTGAGAATGGGAGAGTGTAACTATTAAAACTGTTTAATTTGATAGATCACCAAGAAAAACGCCAGTAGTCATTGACACGACAAGAAGCACTTAGTTTTGAAACACTTTTCTTTTTTGGGGGGGGGTATCTCAAAATACTGCTGAAAAAATGTTTTGAATAATATGGGAGTAGGAGACTAACAGTGGGACAGGTGGACCAGTACACTGACTACATGGAGGGTGTGTGTGAAAGCAATATTACTTAGCAATGAAATAATACTGTGCTTTTTCTCTCTTCTGACAGAGTAACTTCTTACAGAACTTTTTGTCTCTGTCATTGCCAAAAGGAGGAAATAAAAGCCTTAGTACACTGGCTAGCCATTGGCTAAAGCTGCTATTGAATATATCCTTTGGAGAAGATGGACAGCAGATGATCATGAAGCTAAATGGTGGTTTAGACCAGCTGCTGGAGATGAGCAAATACAAACACAAGAGTAGTCGCCATATAGTCCTTCTTATTCTGCACAACATCTGCTTTAGTCCAACTAACAAGCCTAAGATACTTGCTAACGGTATATATCCAAGTGACATCTAAACTCTCGTCCAGATTTTGCACTACTGTATTTTATTGTAATTTGGGGTACTGATAGAAAATCCAGTATATTGTTTACAAAAGTATTTTTTATTAAGTGAAGTGCTCAATCTTCTAACAAAATTTTGGGAAATTATAAACTGCAAAAACAGGAATAAATATGTTAAAGAAGACTATAGCAAATATATCAGACAGCTAAAATTATTTTTATTGGTTCTTTTTTGAGTGCTGGTCCCAAGGGGTATCCACTCTGAGTGCACATGTGCTCCATGCACGCCGGGACCAGAAATCCTTCAATAACAATGATCAGTGGTTCATGCCTTCACCTCATGCTTTCAATTGAGAGAATAAGGGGTAGCACAGGTCGACCTGCCATTTCCTTTTCTACCACTCCTGGTCTGGGACAGAAACCTCTTGTGTCTATAGCCTTTAGTTTGCTCTAACCTGTGAATACTGTAAATAGTTTAATTATTTTAAAAGTTTTAGCATTTAATTTGTTAGTAGTTTTAGCAGGGAGCAGGGGATGTACACCTCCCCCTCCCACAGTTATTCCTCCAGTGCTTGGAACACTTTTATGCCCAAGGTCCTTGCTTTGTCTCATCTCTGGTCTTCCCAGTAAGCAACCCACACAAGAGCTGCCTATACTGGCTGGGGGAATCACACATCCCATCAAAGTGTGAGATCTGCTGTTCCTTCTCCTCTTGCACTAGGCAGTCTTGGGAGTTTAGACTTTGACAGCATCTGATGGAGCTCTCCATGAGACCTTGATTGGATCCGGGACCCTTCTGCTCTCTGCCTCACCGTCTGGTGCCTCCAGCCTGGCACCAGCACAACCCTTAGCAGGTCCAGAGACTCCATGAATCAGAATCACAAAGAGGGTAAGGAGATACACCCTCAAAAGAAGTCAGACAAAATCAGCTCAGCAGTCCTGGAAGAAGTCCTGCTGCTTCCTTTTCCTTTGGGTCCAAGTGCTCTCCCCGCCGCTGCAGGTCCGTGCTGGGGCTGGTGCGGAGAGGCACCTCTCCCTGTCGTAACTCTGAGCCCCTGCATAGGGCTTAATAGGAAACTGCACGGCCACGCAGCTTAGATGGAACTTAGGTTGGCATCTGGTCTGCCAGCATCTCAGACCCCTCTAGAGCACCTAGAGGAACAGGTATAGCCAGAGACGCTCATATCGCTGGATCCACCAACAGCTTCTTCATATTCTCTGGGTGAGACAGTGATGCTGGTCTCCCCCTGTCCTCCAGATGACTAAAGGCAGTACCAGGAATTTACACATAAGCTCTTGGACATTCTCCTGTTGACTTCTACCTCCAGAGTGGCACTCCCCATGAATGAAGCTATTTTGGACCTGGTGTATCCTCTGAGGATATTGAACAAGATCAAACAAATCATCATCATTCTGGTTACACCAACTTGGCTGAGGCAGGTCCAATACTCTTACCTGATTCATCTCATTTCCGGACTGGCCTTGCTCATCTGTCTTGGGATTCCGGTCCGACACTCTGTCCTGATGTAACCATCATCCAACTCAGATCTTGGCTCCTCAGTGGTTCTCAGGGATAGAGGTTCTATGTTCGACAGAGGTACAACAGGTCCTATTTAATAGAAGAAAGATCTCTACTAGAAATACTTACCTTCAAAAATGGAAGAGATTTCACCATTGGTGTACCTAGCAATAATGTTCATCAGTTTATTCTTCCCACTCCACTGTTCCTGATTGTGTTGGATTTAAAGAAATCAGGTCTTTCCATGACTTCTGTCAGAGTTCATTTGGTGGCTATTACAGTCCTTCATTCCCCTGTGCAGGAATTCTCATTCTTTTTCAACCCATAATAGGATTCATCAAAGGGTCTGTTACCCTTATTCCACAAATCAGAGAACCTACTCCTGCATGCGATTTGAACTTGGTCCTTAATAGTCTTATCAAACCTTCTTTTGAGCTGATAGCTAAGTGTTCTCTGCTGCACTTATCTATGAAAATGGCATTCTTAGGGGCCATTACTTCTGTTCACAGAGTTGGGGAACTGAGAGCATTAATGGCTGATCCCTCGCCACCACTACCACGTTTTACTGTTTTCTTCAAGCGTAAGGTATCACCACATCCCAAGTTCATATCTAAAATATCCTCCAATTTTCATATTGACCAAGTTATCCACATTCCTGTGTTTTTTCCCCAAAGCTACAGGGGATTAGAGAGAAAACTGCCCTGCATATCGTGGACATTAAAGGTTGTTAGCCTTTCATTTGGACAGAACCAAACCATTTATAAAGTCTTCTGGACTTTTAATGTCAGTTACATACAGAACTAAACGATCCACAGTCTCCATCCAAAGACTTTCAAAGTGGGTTTCCAGTTGTATTCTTGCTTGTTACAAGGCTGCCAATATTCAGCTCCACTGGTGAATAATAGCTCATTCTACAAGATCCCAAACTACCTCCATGGCAATATTAAAAAAATGTAACAATTGAAGTAATTTGCAATGTGGCAACCTGGGCATCAGTGCACACTTTTCCCAAACGCTGCTTTCTGGTATGCTCCTCTATGTCAGGTGCTGCTGTTGGAATGGCAGTATTAGATCCAGCTCTGAATCCCCCTCCTCCTTCACGGGATGCTGCCCAGGAGTAGCCTGAAGTGGAACAGATATAGGGACAATAATCTGAGAAGGAGAGGTTATTCACTTTGTACAGTAACTGGAGTTCCTTGAGATGTGTCCCCCTATGGATGCTCCATTATTCACCCTCCTTCCCCTTTGCTTCGGAGTTTTGTCTCAAGGGACTTTGTGGTAGAGAAGGAGTTGAGGGCGGTTTGCCCACACAGTTCTCTATATCCTTGTTACGGGACACGACGATGTCTGGAGCCCATGCACAGGTCAAACAGGCGCTGAAATAAAAAATATGTGATCAAAGGCACATGGGGTGAACATGCACTTGAAGTGAAGCACCCATAGGGATACACATCTCGAAGAATTCCAGTTACCGCACAGAGTGAGTATCCTCCCCTTATCCTGGATTATCTTCTCTCCATAGTCATCGGGCCTGTCCATCAGCTCATTGAGGGTACCTTTAGCAGCTATTAATGCCTTTCATCATCTGATAGAGAACTGCTCAGTTTTCACCCAGCTCACAACTGTAAGGTACTTAAAAGGCATTGTCAGAACATTCCTGTCGGTATCAAGACCTACTCCTGCTTGAGATCTAAACCTTGTACTATCAGCATTTATTAACCCATCATTTGAATCCTTGGCCTCCTCCTCCCACTTACCAATGAAGAGGGTCTTCCCGACAGCTATCACCACAGCCAGGAGGGTGTGTGTGCTCTGAGCCCTTATGGCAGACCCATCTTATACGATCTCTCATAAAGAAAAAGTATCCCTCAGATTGCCTCCCAAGTTTATCCCCAAAGATCCTTCCGACTTTCACTTGAAGAAGACGATTCAGCTACCTCTATTTTACCTGAAACCTCTCAACACTAGGGAAGACCGAAAACTCCATTCTCTAGATGTACACAGAGCTCTGGTGTTCTGTCTAGGCAGAACTTGAGAAGATCTCTGAGGTTATTCGTCTGCATTGCTGAGCAATGAATGGAGAGGCAATATCTTCCCAAAGGGCCTCAAGATGAATTTCCAGTGGCATCATCCTCTATCAGCTTGCAGACGCCCTTCCTCCTCAGTCTGTCAAGTCTCATTCTACCAGAACTCAAGCCTCTCTAGGAAAACTGTAGGGTGGCAACTAGGGGCTCCATTCACACACTTATCAGGCTCTATGCTCTGATTCAAGCCTTGGCTGAGGATGTTTCCTTTGGTTCAGCAATCCTAAAAAGTATTGTGCACCTACCTTGTCAGTAAGCACTGCTTGGGAGTTACCCACAGTGAATACGCATAGGCACCAGCTGAGACAGTTACCTTATAGTAACTGGAGTTCTTCATGATGGGTGATCCTTGTAGGTATTCACGACCCATCCTCCTTCCCCTCTGCTCAGCTCAGATGATTCATGGTAGAGTAGGAACTGGAGAGAGGGAGATGATCTGTGCCACCCCTCATTTGAAAGCAGAGGAGTTGAATGATGGACACGTGGACCAACGGACACTGCTTTTGAATAATTTCTGGTTCTAAGTGCACAGAGTGCATGTGCATCCATAGTGAATGCCCAAAGAGACCACACATCTGAAAGAATTTCAGTTCCTATAAGGTAAGTAAATTCCCTTTATTCTGAGATCTTGCTATTTTGAAATTACAATAATATAACTTGAATGAGAAGGTTTTAACTAGACACTTAAATGGGAGACCATGCCTTCCTTTTAAAAGAAAGTGAGGAGGATCCCTGTGCATCAAACACTTAACTTTTAAATAATCTGTCTTAGATATACAATTTAAAAAAAGAAGCTTATGAGTTAGTTATGAATGCTATCTTTCAATTGTACAAAACCTAGACTATGCATATTCCCTATACCCCCCCCAGAAATCTGTGCCTCTTAGATCAAGTTATGCCACTTTTCTCCAGATATACCAGGGGTTCCCAAACTTGGTTGGTGGCTTGTTCAGGGTAAGCTCCTGGCGGTCCACAAGACTCTTCGTTTACCTGAGCATCCGCAGGTACAGCCGCTCGCAGCTCCCAGTGGCCATGGTTCGCCGTTCCTTGCCAATGGGACCTGTGGGAAGCGGCATGGCACGGCCACCGCTTCCCGCAGCTCCCATTGGCGGGGAACGGCAAACCGTGGCCGCTGCGAGCGGCCGTACCTGCGGACGCTCAGGTAAACAAAGAGTCTCGTGGCCCACCAGGGGCTTACCCTGAGCTGCGAACCAAGTTTGGGAAACCTGAGATATACTGATCTACTCATGTACTATAGGGATGAGTATGGCATAAATGCTTACTGTAGTGAGATAGAAAACTCTCTTTCGTAGTTTGTAGAGGCCAAGACTACTTAGACAGGATGCTCCACTCTTCCCTAATGAAGTTCCCAGTAGCTTCCAACTGAAGCTGTTCTCAAATTTTTCCAGATCTTTGTTGAGTGTCTTTGATAAATAATCATTACTCAACTCCATAGTCTACCCAATGCATTTGTATTGTGGAGTGAGCAGTCAGATATGTTGAACAAGTAGACCAGATTGCTTTCATTCCACTGAAAGCCCAGAGGTAAACTTTGGAGATGAGAGAATCTGAGAAGGTTAAGGCAAAAAATGTGACAATAGTGAAATCAAGCAGGTGGTAACCACTGTAAAAATTGGCAGAATGTCTTAATTCTACCCCATTGTACTGGTAGTGATACTGTATATATGCCTATCTGGTGTTCTTAAAACAGCTTAATATATAGTATCTCTTATGTGGTTCAATATTTATGTGCAACAGTCAGCTATGCACATTGTAGTGGCTATAATTTAAAATGTCCATTCTTTCATGGCTTAATCTTAATTTTTAGTATAGACTATATTTTGCTGCTTATATTTATTAACATTATTTTATAGTGCTTACAAGTATGCTAGGTACTTATTCATATTAAACTATCTGATTATATAAATTTTGCATTTGTTGTGCCATAGCAATATTTATCATGGAAATAGAGACAAATTGCCAGAATAAGAACATTTCATAGGTGGAAATCTGTCATAATGTGTTTTGCTAGTCTTTGTGTATGCTTTTGTTTTCTTCATTAGATAAAGCTATTGCAGTACTATCTGCCTGTTTAGAAAGTGACAGCCTCACTGCTCAGAGAATAGGAGCAGCTGCACTTTGGTCTTTGCTCCACAATTATCAGAAGGTTAGTATTTGGAAAACGCTTCCAATTAAAAAAATAAATAAATAAAAAACGTAACCTGCAGTAGTAATAGTTATATCCTTATAACATGTTTGCTATAATGTTGATTTACTATAAGTTAGATGTCCTGTAAAATGTATCCTCTATGTACAATTATGAAATTAGGCCCCAATTCTGCAACTTGTTCAGCCTGGGCAGACACCCATGCCTGGGCAGATCCCATTGAAATGAATGAAGCTCCATGCAGATGTAGGGATCCACTTCCAAAGAACAAGTTGCAGGATTGGGGCCTTAATAAATAAATCAAAAACCTACTCACTGGACGATTCAAATCCTTTAAAATTATTTTTAATTAAAATTAAATCACTAGTTTTCCTTTAAGAAGAGAGATACAAAGGAGAGACAAATTATTTTTCACATCAACCTAAGTAACATGATAGTGTTCTTGTAAGTTACCATGTAGCTTCTGAGATATGCTGATTATAATATGACATTTTTATTGCTTTAGAAGTCACACAATATATGCCTTTTTGTACTGTGCTTTTTTTACCATGAAGTTTGCAAGAATGTCACTTGTGTTTGCCAATTTAATATTCCAAGCAATACTTGCTGACACACCAAGCCATGGCTTGGGAAATGGGTTCCATTATTGCTGCAATTCATTGCTTGCCTGTTTATTTTTCAGAAATGCAGTATACATGATGGTATAATCACTTGTTGCACTGTTAAAATCTTGAATGCTATATTCTGTTGGCTTGCTGCCAAAAAATAGCTCTGGGTTGAAGACATAGCCTGATTTTAAGAGCATCAGCATGTGGGAATAAATGTAGTTATTGGATTATTCTTATTTGTGCTACAGGCAAAAGTGACTTTGAAGAATCCATCAATAAAGAGAAGAGTAGATGAGGCTTATTCTTTAGTGAAGAAAAGTAAGTTATTGGAGAATTTAGTTTCCATCTCAAAGGAGTAACAGCCAATTCTGTAATTTTTCTGTGAAAAGAAATCATTAATACACTATACTGCTCTGCAGTACAACAGAAAGGAAGCATTTTGTTGTGTTGTAAGTTTTTTCTACAATTTTGGGTTCTGCTTGATGATCCTTTTAAATCCACATGTGCTTTGCTGTTCGGCATCTTTTTCCAAAATAAAATTAAAAAAAACCTTCTGGTGACAAATTGTAAATAAGATTTGTGTGGTGGTAATTGCTAAGGATTAGTCTGCGAGATACATTTGATTGTGCTGGCAGCAAAATGATTTTGTTGCCACAGACTTTCTCTGTGCTAAAAGCTTGTATTTTGGTGATAAGAACCACTGCCCAGTTAGAACTGACCTCACTTAACCTTGCTGAATTCAGCTACAGACCAGAATACTGTGCTATCCTGACAGTATTGCTCTGTAAATTGGCCGTTTTTTACTTTGACTTTTTAAAAGCATGTTGACTGCTTTAAGAAATTGCAGTTAGCTATCATTTGGATGGCTTTTACATAATAGATAACTGTACTTGCAAGCAGTCCAAAAAAAGATCAAAAGCATCTCTAATTGGACATTTCTCTGAGCAGCACTGTGGAGTGGGGTTGTAGCTACAGTAGCTAATACGTGGGCACGTTTGTTCTGCTCATTTTCATTGGGAACCTGCTCCTGCAAAGACTCATGTGCATGCTTACCTTTAAGCAGCCGAGCACTCCTAGTGAGTTCAGTCAGTCTGTACATGCTCTTCAGTACACGCACACATCATTGCGCAATTGGGGCTAAATTGCCATATTTGTTTACAAGACAGAGTGGCCAGCAAATGGCTGCTAAATTCAGATGATTTTTGTTTTATTTTGGAGTAGATTAGCCCTGGTTAGATGGATTTTTGCCAGCATATCTGATGACCATCCTGTGTTAGGAAATACATTTTAAATTCTATATATAATGAATGTACAGTGGTTTTCTTTCCACTCATTTGTGTGTTGTGTTCTGTTTGTACTGTTCCAGCTTATTCATTCAATAGGTTAAAAGTACTTGTGATTGGAATGTCTTGTTTGCCTGGCAAAATCATTGTACTTTACAGTACTTTGTACGTCCATAGAGCTATATAAAAACAGCATATGCTGCTGGGAAAGCTTTCATGACTTTACAAGGCTGAGCAGGCTTCCAACTAGGGGAGTGAGTGGGAATGTACTGGTTGGGGCACCTTAGAAATCCTTTCAGAGTGCAGGTGGCTCGACTTCTGAAGTGCATCAGTAGCCTTGTTTTAGCCTTGTCCCTTCCCCACTCTACCCTGTGCTCTGGAGGAGTTGTAGTAGAAGCATAGTCTCATTCATGCTGAGGCAACTGCCAAGGATACACTGGTTAGAGCCTGAGCAAAGACTCGTTTGCCTTCCTTGTCCCAGTTGATCGGAAATTTCCAATGGTATTGTATTAGTAAATGTTTTGTAATGTCTTTTTTGTAGAAACAAAGACAGCAATATGAAATGCCAGTACAGGATATTGCTGTAACATATTTGAGGGGAACGCGACTGCCAATTTGTTGTGCAGATTATAAAATGTGTGCGTTAGCAAGAGGCTCTTGAGTCTGTGGGTTTGATGTAACCTTTGAAATCCTAGTATGTGAAATATTGAAAGGTAACAGAAAAGCTCTGAAGTCTTGTTTTTTTTTTTTTCCTCTTTAGCTCTTTCACAGCCAGAAGGAAACCAGCTAAAAGCCTATCACTTAAAATGTCTAGAGAATCTAGTGAGACTTCTCAATAGTTAATGACTGTTGGTGAGTTCTCATGTTGAAGGTGGATTGCTTACTCCATGGAAGACTGGAAATTAAAGAAAAGATTTCTAATGCTGAGATTTTTGGAGGCATCGTGTCACAGAAAAAATTTAATACGTCTTTGGGAAGGGAGTTGATCACCTAACACCAAAGAAATAATATAGATTATGGTTGAAACAGCATATACTGTATTCCCAATGGGAAATTGTGGTGCTACTGCATCTGGGAAATGCAAAAGGAAAATGAGAACATGGGGGTAGGGGGAGAGGAGGAAAGGGTATGAGAAATTAATAATTTTATTAAATTATGTGTTGAAATTATTACTGGAAAATATTAGTGGTTGGTTTGAGCCCATCTAAATAAAGTTTTTTTTATTAAAATAAATGTTAGTTGTGGATCATAATTTATAGATGAGTGTAGAACATGAAAAAGGAAGGAATGCAACTACTCACTTAAAAGAGGGGTGTGTGAATTTTTACATCTGCTATGCTGAGATACCCTGGTATATCATAATGGATAGGTGTCGAACAGCAAGAGTAAATCTTAATTCTTCTTCAAGTGCTTGCACATATCTATTCCAATTAGGTGTGTGCACGCTACATGCACAGTCGTCGGAATGTTTTTCCCCTAGCAGCACCCGTTGGGTCAGCTGTGGAGCCCCCTAGAGTAGCACCTCCATGGCGCTCAATATGTGACCTCAGTTCCTTCTTACAGCCCATGACAGTCGTTGGAACTGTGGCTTGCTTTTGCAAGTGCTCCCCTAGTTCTTCTATAGTTCAGTGTATATAGTTTTCATAGTTTATAGCTTATAGTTAAGGCTAAAATTTGGTCACGGAGGTCGCGAAAGTCACAGAATCTGTGACTTCAGCCTGCAGCCGCTGGGAACTGCAGGGTACCCCCACCTCCCATGGGGGCCTGGAGCTGCTGGGTACCCCCGCCGCCACCGGTGGGGGTGGGGAATCCCCTGGCAGCTCCCCAGCTGCCGGGGCCGCGGGCGCTATAGGGGAATCCCCTGGCAGCTCCCTAGCCCCCACAGCTCCCTAGCCACTGCAAGAGGTAGGGAATTCCCTGCAGTTCCCTAACCGCCACAGGTAGGGGTCTCTCCCAGCCACAGGGCAGGATCGACAGCTCCCAGCCACAGGAGAGCAGGGTGCTGGACCCTCCTCCCTCCCCCTTTCGTCATGGACATGTTTAGTAAAGGTCAGGGACAGGTCACAGCTTCTGTGAATTTTCGTTAATTGCCGTGACCTGTCCTTGACTTTTACTAAAAACGTCAATGACAAAATCGTAGCCTTACTTTATAGTTATTTTGTTAGTGTATAGGAGTGGGGGGGGAGGTTCTTCCCCACCCCAACTTTCCTGTTTCCCTTGGGATTCGGGGCATGCCTCAATCCCAAGGATTTAAGCCCTGCAAGTCTTCCCACAAGCCCATGCCAACAGGCGACCCCCACGACTCTTGCCTCAAGTGTCTGTGGGAAGCACACCAGACTGACAAGATTTGCAAAGGGTTCTGTCCCAGAACTTAGAAGGAGTGGGACTTTAGTTTAAAACAGCTCCTCATGGAGGTGGCTCTGAAACCTCAGCCCATCTCGGCACGGCAGGATCCAGCGCAGAACGCTCTGGCCTCTGTAAGAGAAGCAGTGCCGAGGAAGGACTCTGGGCATAGAGACCATCGGCACCGTCACTCCCTGGCACCAAAGCCAGTGGAGACTGCAAGGTGTACCGGTCTCATTCCCCGGTGCCACAGAAGCAGCACTGGAAACAGGACAGGGACTGACCCCCTACACCGAGGTCTGCTGCCCTGGAAGCCACCATTGGGGTGCATCCTACAGAGGAGTACCTGGCGCCGAAGGTTCATGAGCCGGCACCGTCAACTTCGGCCCCGCAGAACAAACGAGAGAGGCAGGGGCTGCAGGGTCCTACCCCCAAATCAAAGGAGTCTAAGCGACTGGACCTTTTCTGACACAAGGTCTATTCGACCAGGGCTTTAGAACTCAGTATTGACTACCAGCAGGCAATCCTGAGCAGGTACAGCTTCAACTCCTGGAACTCCATGCTAAAATTCAGGGAGCTGGTACCCGCCGAGTCCAGGGAGGAGTTTGGGGCTATTGTTGAAGAGGGCAAAGCAGTGGCACGGACCTCATTACAGGCCACACTGGACGCTGTGGACTCGGCGGCGCGCACCTTGTCCTCTGGCATCGGCATGAGGCGTAGCTCATGGCTCCAGGCCTCGGGGCTGCCACCCGAGGTGCAACAGACCCTCCAGGACCTCCCATTTCATGGGGCGGGCCTGTTTGTGGAGCAAACTGACTCCAGGCTGCACAGCCTTAAAGACTGTAGGGCTACGCTGAAGTCACTAGGGGTGCATACCCCAGCCACTCTGCAGAAACACTAAACCTCAGCCCTCATAGTGCCCCTACCAGCCATGTCCTTGACAGGTCTTCTCTAGGTAGTGTGGCAGGAACGGCAGGCGCAAGCTGTCTCAGCCCTCATCTAACCAGGGCCAGGCGCGCACTTCCTCAGGCTCTAAGCAGGTCTTTTGAAGGTGCTCCCGGGGATGACGTACCAGTCATTGGACCGGATCCTCATCCCTGCTTCCTGAATCGTTTATCCCACTTCTACCGTGCTTGGTCCTAAATAACATCGGATGCTGGGTTCTTCGCATGGTAGAAGTGGTATATTCTCTCCAATTCTGCTCCTCCCCTCCCTTCCACCCCACTTCCCTGTCCCTCTTCAGGGACCCTTCTCACGAGCACCTCCTTGCGCAGGAGGTGCAGACACTCCTCGCCGCAAGGGCATTGGAGGAGGTTCCTCAAGAGCTATGTGGCAAGGGATTCTACTCCCGTTATTTCCTAATCCCCAAAGCCAAGGGGGGTGGGGAGAATGTCTCAGACCCACTCTAGACCTGCGAGGCCTCAACAGATTCATGAGGAAGTTGAAGTTCTGCGTGGTCTGCCTGAACTCTATTATCCCTTCTCTGTATCCAGGAGACTGGTACGCCACTCTTGACCTCAAGGATGCGTACTTCCACCTATCCATGTGCCCTGCTCACAGACGGTTCCTCAGGTTTGTGGTCAACCACAATCAATACCAATTCATGGTCCTTCCCTTCGGCCTATCGACAGCCCCCTGAGTATTCATCAAGTGTTTGTTGGTCGTGGCAGCCTTCCTCCGTCAAAGGCAGGTGCAGGTATACCCATACCTCGACGACTGTCTGCTTGGGGGCACTCCAGGGATCAGTGGACGCACAGATCCACCTTGTGAGAGCCACCTTCGACAGACTGGGCCTTCTCCTTAACGAGAGCAAGTCGACCCTGGTGCCAACTCAAAGGATAGAGTTTATCGGGGCAGTGCTGGACTCAGGTCGGGTCAGCGCATTCCTGCTGGAGGCCCGCTTTCAAGCAAAGTCAGAGATCATACAAGGCCTCAGACGCTACCCCACCACCATGGTTCGGGGCTGTCTCAGGCTTCTCGGTCATATGGCATCTTACACATACGTGGTTAAGCATGCCAGAATGTGCCTCAGATCTCTCCAGGCTTGGCTCGCAACAGTCTGGACATAGTAGTGACCCTTCCGGCGCAGGTCGTCCAGTCCCTTGGCTGGTGGCTCAACCCTCAGGACGTGTACAAAGGAGTCCCCTTCCACAGGCCCCAGTTCTCCCTCTCCCTGGTAACAGACACGTCAGCACTGGGGTGTGGCGCACTCCTGGGGGGACCTTCAGACACACGGCCTCTGGTCCCAGCATGAGCTCTCGCTCCATATCAACATCAAGGACTTGAAGGCTGTACGACTAGCGTGCCAGACCTTCCAGGTTCACCTGTAGGGTCAGTGCGTGGGAGTTATGATGGACAACACAACTGCAATGTTTTATATAAACAAGCAAGGCTCTTCCCTGTGTCAGGAAGCCCTCCAGCTGTGGCAGTTCTGCATAGCCTGCTCCATTCACTTGGAGGCAACGTACCTCAGAGGTTCATATAACGAGCTGGCGGAGTACCTCAGCAGATCCTTCCGCAACGACGAGTGGTCCTTCCAGCCAGATGTCATTTACACCATTTTCCAAAGGTGGGGAACTCCCTACATCGACCTATTCACCATTCGGAGCAACAGGAAGTACCAACGGTTCTGCTCCTTTAAAAACCACAGCCAGGGCTCCCTCGCAGATGCTTTTCTCCTCCCCTGGTCAGATCATCTGCTGCACGTGTTCCCGCCATTTCCGCTTGTGCACAAGGTCCTGCTCAAAATCTGCCAGGACCAGGCAACGGTCATAATGGTGACACCGCCATGGTCCCACCAGCATTGGTACACCACACTCCTGCTCGGAGTTGGTTAAGGAAGTCCTGCTTGGTGGCAGGAAGCCCTCCACTAGGGCCACCTATCTGGCCAAGTGGAAAAGGTTTGCCATCTGGTGCTCCCAGGGCCGCACTCTGCCATTGTAGGCTTCCATTCCTCTCATCTTGGAGTACCTGTTACATCTTAAGCAGCTTCTTCCATCAAGGTGCACTTGGCAGCTGTCTCTGCATTCCACCCGGAAGTGGCAGGGCACTCTGTCTTTGCCAACCCCATGGTTGACCACTTCCTCAAAGGTCTGGAGGGTCTGTACCCACAGATTCAGCAGCCGATGCCTGCATGGGACCTCAACCTGATTCTTTCCAAACTGATGGGGCCCCCATTTGAACCACTGGCGACTTGTTCGCTTCTGTACCTATCATGGAAGGTTGTCTTTCTAGTCGCAATTACTCCGGCAAGGATGGTCTCAGAACTTAAGGCTTACACCTCCGACCCTCCCTACATGGTTTTCTTTAAGGACAAGGTGCAGCTTAGACCTCACCCTGCGTTCCTTCCAAAGATTGTGTCCCAATTTCACTCCAACCAGGACATTTTCCTGCCGGTGTTTGTTCCCGGCTGCTTGCATGAGATTTAGGATAAAAGACTCCACTCACTGGATGTTCGACGGGCGCTCACCTTTTACATCAAGCGCACTAGGCCGTTCTGAAAATCGAACCAGCTGTTCGTGGCAGTGGCAGACCGTATGAAAGGTCTTCTGGACTCATCATAGAGGATCTCATCATGGATCACCAGTTGCATCCGCACCTGCTACGAATTGGCCAGCGTGCTAACCCTGGCACTCATGGCACATTCCACAAGGGCGCAGGCCTCCTCGATGGCATTCCTGGCCCAGGTGCCGATTCAAGAGATCTGCAGTGTGGAGACGTAGTCCTCAGTGCACACTTTCGCTGCTCACTACGCGATTACCCAGCACACCAGAGACGATGCTGTATTCAGCAGAGCAGTGCTCCAGTCTGTGATTCCATAACTCCGACCCCACCGCCTAGGTAATGCTTGGGAGTCACCTAATTGGAATCGATATGAGCAAGCACTCGAAGAAAAAATGGTTACTCATCTTCTTGTAACTGTTGTTCTTCGAGATGTGTTGCTCATGTCCATTCCAAACCCACCTGCCTTCCCCTCTGTCGGAGTAGCCGGCAAGAAGGAACTGAGGAGGCAGCAGGTCGGCAGGGACCTATATTCACCGCCATGGAGGCGCCACTCCAGGGGGCTCCATAGCTGACCTGACGGGTGCTGCTAGGGGAAAAACGTGGCACGCACACACACTAACTGGAATGGATATGAGCAACACATCTCGAAGAACAACAGTTACGAGAGGGTGAGTAACCATTTTTCCCCATGGATTTTTCAGTTTAAAGTTAGAACCTTTACTTTAAAATGTGTACAAGAGAAGTCCCTATTGATACTGCAGTGACAGTTATGTTAACGTAGCAGCTCTTATGTCTGTGCAAGTGTTTGAGGCTCTTCTGTTGGAAATCAGAATGGAAAAGTTATAATTGCAACATTGTAAGAGACACTTCCAGAAACTGTTTATTATTTGTAGAGTTCTGGTGCTTTACAAAAACCACAGAGACAGAGTGCTACCTTGAAGAGATTAGACTGTTAGGCAGGTCTGTGTATCCTTAAACTGCTATCATGTCATTAATATCATCATGGTTTTCCTAATAAATTCTAGATACATTCAGGAACATCGGAGAGTGGTAAGAGTGTCACCATATAGTGCCTGGCTAAGACTCCATTGCAAGTGCTTCTGAGATCCATTACAAGGCTGCTTTGTTTCTCCCTAGGTACACATGGTGTTTTCATGATTCCCCCAGGGAGAACTTACACACAATCATTTCAAAATGAGCAAAGAGCAGGCTAAGCGTGAACAAACCTCTAAGAAACACCTGAAGCAGAGATTTGAGTCTCCATTTTTAACTGTCCTACTTCTCCTACAGACCAGACCACAAAAGACTGGCACTTTTGAAAACTGATCTATCTTTGCTTATTTCTGAAATTAGATTCTGTCAATAATTATAAAACTGTGCAACTTTATAACATAATAATAGACATTGCCATGATGCAGATAACGTTGGGATGCTCACTATCAGGACGGTGGTGGCTCAGATGAAAATCAGCGAAATCCTGGGTGATTTTCCTGAAAGGAGAAAAGAAGTCCTTTAGATCATCAAGGCCTGATTCTCCACTTCCTTGCACATTGCATAGTCATTTATCCTGGTGAAGCTGCTGTGAAATGCTGCCAACGCCTGCCATTCTGACCTAGTAGTGTTTTACACCCACTTTGAATAAGGGCTGGTCTACACCCAGCCGCTAGTTCGGCGGCTGGGGATCGAAGTTCTTGGTTCGACTTATCGCGTCTGGTCTGGACGCGATAAGTCGAACCAGGAAGTGCTCGCCGTCGACTGCAGTACTCCAGCTCGGCAAGAGGAGTACCGCGGAGTCGACGGGGAGCCTGCCTGCCGCGTGTGGACCGCGTCTGAACCGCGGTAAGTTCGAAGTAAGGTATGTCGACTTCAGCTACGTTATTCACGTAGCTGAAGTTGCGTACCTTACTTCGACTTGGGGGGTTAGTGTAGACCAGGCCTTAGTGTAAATGACTGCACAAAATGCAAGGCAGTGGGGAGTCAGGACTACAGTCTCTAATTGATGAAGTAGATTATGTAGAAAGTCATCACAACAATTCTAATGTATGTACTTTATGAGTCTCTGCGGAACTGGAAACTGCAGACATTACTGCTTTCCTTCAGAATCTATTGTTTAAAGATTTTTCTGAAAAGGCAACTAATGAACAGGCACATAAAATGTTAACTGTCCCACCTCATCCGACAGAGAGACACAAAAAGCCAGGCCTTTCACTGCCAAATTCATGAATTTTAAACATAAGGAATTTATTATGCATTTAACAGGAGAGAGAAGAAAGCTGTTATATCAATGTAAAAATATACTTTTCCCAAATTTACCATGTGGATCCAATAAAGCAGAGAAACAGAATGGTAGTTGTCTAGCTAACTCAAAAGCCAGTTGTATTTGGTTGATATATAAAAAAAAAAAATTTTCTCTGTAGAGGTACAGAAATTGAAAAGCTCTTCACTATTGTGAGGAAAGAATCACACATGCACACTCAAGGAATAAAAACCATACAAGATTCCGCAGCTCAAAGGAAGACCTGCCTGGAAGATTACAAGCATGGTGACAAATGACCTGTCTACATTCTGAACTTTTAAATTCTGCACAGACAAGAATTCTTTATGCTAATTGGTATCTGATATTGATGTGTCTAACAAATAGTCTAAGAAAAATTTCACTCAAATCCAGGTGCAGTAAAATGGATGGAATAGAATTGAATCTCCTTTTTAATTATATCATTTTGAATGTATTAAGTTATTTGTGTTCCTTTATCCAATTACTTCTATTGTAAAATGCAGGTAAATAACTGTTATATTTGTTGCTACAGCAACTCTTACTCTATTAATTTGTATATCTCAAATTCACATCCAGACAAATTGTTTATATTTCTCAACATTTTATTTATGAAGCAATAATGGGAGGCAGTTTTAACTGTTCTCTATCATGATTAAGCTAAATATGGCTTAGAAAATTGGTCCCAATTTGTACTCAAGCTGGCTAAAATTCTTAATGTAGAAATTGTCAGAGACAGAAGACGTTTTCATGCAGTAGGAAAGGTTTTTTTTTTTCCTCTGCTCTCTATATCGTTCATGCTCATGCTGTTATTTTCAACCAGTGTATACTAATAACTCATGTTAAAAAGTGCCCCGTTGGTGACATACTAATACATTTCTATCATGGAAGCTAAATATTTAACAAAATCCGAGAACATATAACAGACATGTAGTGCAACACCAAACATCTCTTATAGGAAATGGTTGAAGAAACCACATATATTTCTCTGTCAAGACTTCCTGTGCGAGGGTCCTTAAAGCTACTTGTACAAACATAGACACCATTGTACAGACTTAAAGACTTAAGATGGAAAGTTACTGAAAATTCATAAGCAAAATGGCAAATAAGCAAAACCTGGCTTTCATCTGTAGATTTCAAAGCACTTTACAAAGGAGGTAAGTTTCATTATCCCTGTTTATCAGATAACTGATCTTATATTCTTATGCACATTTACCCTTAAGCTAAAACCTAACAATCGTCTAATTGATGGGAGCATATGTATCGTTTAACAGTGCAAACCTATTGTGAGCTGTGATGGGGTGTTCACCCCCATACAAGCCCTGAAGAGGTTAAGGTGGCTCAAAAGGAGCCAATTAAACATATAGGCCACACCTGGGTTTCCCTGCCAATCAGTGGGAAAGTGGCACAGACTGGGAATTGGCATGAAGGACTGCCAGTGTACAGACAGGAGTTGGTCCAGGACGGACTTTTATACCCAGGAAAGGGAAGGACTAGATAGTGACCTAGCTGGAGGGCTGAGCCACAAAGGCGGAGTTCTGTGACATATGAGACAAGAGGACACCAGAGCCATAGAATGACTGATGGAAGGAGGGTGCCATGAGCTAATCCCCAGACCCAGCCATGTGGGGGCACCCCAGCAGTGAGTGAACCCTGTCACAATTTGATGGAGAACGCAGGCATGAGTGTTGCCCCCATGACTTGCCCAAGGCGAGTGTGAGAGGCTGCAGTGGAAGAACAGGGAAAAAGAATAATAGAGTTGTGTATGGAAGTCTTTTTTGCAGAAGACAAGTACACTCTCCCACTTAAGGGGGCTGACAACAACAAAAGGTGATCCCGGCACTACTTACACAGGTCTCTGGAGTACAGCAGAGACACTGGGAAGCACAGTTATACTTGTAGAGCTGTTTGATGAGGCTGGGGGAACAGTAGTAGTTATATATGCTCTTGTGGGAGGAAATTAGCAGAGACTTCAGAGGCTGGGAACAGAAAAGAGGTTCTTAGGTCAGCAGTGCAGCCAAGGAAGCTTTATGCCTGTGGGGACATGCAAAAAAAACCCTACCTGTATGGGGATAAGAAGCCTTACACTGGAAGTGGGAATGCAGGAAAGCCCTGAGGCATCTAACCTGTTGGGAGAGTTGGAAGGGGGTGTACCTTTTGTTCTGTGGGGAATTGTGACATGTGAGGAGGCAATGGCCCTCATAAGGAGTAGAAATGTGGCCAAGAGAAATGCGAGGTCCTGACTTAGGGCCTGAAGAAAGTTGGTGGACTGCAGCATCGGCACAGGTATAGTAGAGAAGGCTGTGATGATAGAGGGTGAGAAGAAACTGAAGGGGAGAGAGGTTCTTACAAAGACAAACCTGAAGGAGGCAGGGATAAACAGAGGGAATGTGTGGAACCCAGATCCTGAGCGAGAGTCTGCAGAGAAAGGGAAGGTGCTACCAAAGAAGGTGGTAGCTGCAGAGCAGGCCTTACAAGTAGCTGTACAAGACCTAGAATATCAGAATGAAAAGTAGTGGTGCACCATGGAAGAAAAGGGAAAACTGCTTCTTTTGATGGGTGAATTAGAGCAGGAGTGAAATGACCTCCGGGCCCAGCTCTGGTAAATGCAGGCTTGGGGGCATCCATACCCCTGATGGTTGCAGTCTTGATGGGGAGAGTATGTGATGGGGTGTTCACCCCACACCAGCCCTGAAGGAGTTCAGGTGGTGGAGATGGGGCCAGTTAACTTTATAGGTTGCACCTGGGGAAAAGTCAGGCTTGACTGACAAGCTCTAAGTGAAGATGAAGTCCAGCTGGGCAGGAGCAGATTGGGCTTGTATAAAACTAGGAAAATGAGAGAGGTGCTGCAGGGAGAGATTCTGCGGTCACTCTGGGTACAAAGAGGTGGGTGTGAGGAAACCCTGGGCTTCTCCTGTCCCTCACAGAAGGGGTATAGTCAGAGGAGTTGCAGGGAAGAAAGCCTGTGGAAGGCAGAGTAGGAAGAAGCCCAGGGAAAGAGCAGCAAAGGTTGACTGTGTAGACTTTGGCTGCTGAGGATGGGGTCCCTGGGCTGGAACCTGGAGTAGAGGAGGTAATCACGGGAAAGTGGCATAGACTGGGAATTGACATAGAGGACTGCATGGGCCAGTGTACAGACAGTCCAAAGGAACTTTTGACACCCCAGAGGGGGAAGACTAGATCAAGACCTAATCAGAGGGCTGAGCCACAAAGAGGGAGTGCTGTGAAGTATGGGAGAAGAGACTGCTGCAGCAACTGAATAACCAACAGAAGGGGGTGCAAAACCAAGCAAGAACTAATCCCCAGACCCAGCCAAAAGGAGATGCCACAGGGGTGAGTGAAACCGGCTGCATAAACATAATAAATCTAATAACATACCACCTTAAAATATTTTTAAATGTTCACAATGACAATGAATTCCACCCTGATACAGAAATCTTATATTTTTAGAGAGTCCTATAACAAACTTATTATACCTATAAGTTACAAGCTTCTGAAAACATCAAATATAATAAAATCAGTTTTCCATACTGAACAAGGCTTAGTCAGCCAACAGATGACAGTCACCCCCACAAAGTAAGTGGTTAGGGTGTGTAACTAAACTCTTGTTGGCAGGGTCACATCACCTTTCATGATGGAAGCAGTAAATATCTACATTATACATATACATACTAATGCTGCTTCCTATCAGTGTATTGACTGAGCCTCTACCATGTAAAATTGATAGCAATAGTAAAGTTCCTAGTGAACTCCGTGGCGTCTCTGGGTCTCCTCTTCTTGGGGAATAAAAAACTGATATTTTTTTTATGATTGGGGGGGTGATATTTTGGGTGGATTTTTGTGTGTTTTGTATGTTAATTTTCTCGTACTATGGGGGGGTTATTTTTGAATGGGGGAGGTTAGGATAGAAAGTGTCAGTGATGTCATTCTAAGTCCCGTCCATGTCAGCCATCACAATTAGGCATTCCTGTGCCCATGACAACTGGAGGCAGACCAGATCTTTGCTTTGAGCCTGGGCTCCTCAGGAAGACATCCCCAGAATTCTCTGCCTCCAAGCAGCCCATGTGGCAGACCCCAGGTCTCCCATTAGAGCAGAACTTGCAGGGGATTTCTAAAAAAGATTTTTAATTAAATGTCTCTTGAGTTTCTTCGTTGGCTTCATTTTTTTTCCTCCTCAAAATGGCTAAACAAACAAACAAAAAACTTTTTGGCTTTCTGAGGAGGGTTTTAAGGGCTGTGGGCTCTCCTCCCTTCCCCCTGAGAAATGGCAGTCAGGGATAGATAAACCTGGCTCCAGTCACGGTCACCGCTGAGACAGTGTAGTTTCCTTCACTGAGACCAAGCCAGAATTGGTGTCCCTGTTACATTTAATAGTACAAAGATAAAAGTAAATCTAGCATGTCCCTAGTCATGGGATTCCTATTCCCACAGCTTGTAGGGCCAGCAGGAAAGTTTCACTGGAGTCTCCTGAATCTCTGGGAAGAGGTCTCCCCTTAGCAACCAGGAAGGAATTCCTGCTCCCAGCCAGCATGCAAGCAAAATCTGTGCTGAGATGGTTGAGAAAATTACAAAGCATTCCAGCCCCTCTTCCTACAAGCTGTTTCCCGCAGGCAGCCAGACCTCGGCAAACATGCCAGCCCTTGTGACCTCCCTGATATCAATGAGTTATTTGTCCAGCACTCATTTTGTGTGGTCAGTTTCCACTCAGCCTGGCCCCAGCAACAGGGAGCATGGCATAAAGTGAATCAGATCCCACTTCCCTCGGAGATCGACCTACCTCCTCTCCCCTCCCAGTCTCCAGGGGTTCTACAGGAGATTATAAAGTGGCTACTGGTTTCCTCAGGGTACATGCCTGCAGACTGTCTTCACAATCTTCCTGATAATGCACTCTGCCCCTCACAGGGCACATCCACATTTCTTTCAGGTGTTTGACCCAGTGACTGGTGAAGCATATTCCTCACAAGCAGCTTTTAAAGGGGCAGCACAAAGATGTAAACCTTCTTTTGAGAGATCGCTGCCCTCTATTCCTCTGAAGGGAAAGAGAAATCTCTAAAGCTGGAGCTTTGGGTGAGAACTCAGACTCTCAACTAAGCTTCCCAGAATTACATGAGAATGGGAATATAACTTTACAGGTGTTTGTTTTCAGAAAACAAAATGCAAAAAACAAACAAATCAACCCTGTAATTCTTCCTCACCTAGTTTATGAGGGTGTGATTAAGGTGGAGTAGAAATTCCCTCTAAATACCTGCTTGACGTTAAGCCTGTGGTTTCCTTAATAAAGGGCATAGTTCAGGGGTGGGCAAACTACGGCCCAGAGGCCGCATCCAGCCCTTTAGACGTTTTAATCTGGCCCTTGAGCTCAGGGGCCAGGGTTTGCCCTGCTCCAGCTGGGGAGCGGGGTCGGGGGCTTGTCTCGCTCTGCACATGCCGTGGTGCCACGTGGCTCCAAGAAGCAGTGGCATGTCCCCGCTCCAGCTCCTATGCGTAGGGGCAGAGGAGCTCTGCACGCTGCCCCTGCCCCAAACACTGCCCCCGCAGCTTCCATTGGCCGGGAACCACAGCCAATGGGAGCTGCAGATGCAGCACCTGCGGACAGGCAGCACACACAGCCTCCGTGTAGGAGCCGGAGGGAGGACATGCCACTACTTCTGGGAGCTGCTTGAGGTAAGTGTCGCCCGGAGCCTGCACCCCTGCCCCATCCCTGATCCCCCTCCTGCCCTCTGAACCCCTCGGTCCCAGCACGGAGCACCCTCTTCCACCCCAAACCCCTAATCCCCAGCCCCAACCCCAGCTGGAGCCCTCACCCCTTTTTCCCCCGCATCCCAAGCCCGAAGTCCCCTCCTGCACCCTGAACTCATTTCTGGCCCCACCTCAGAGCCCGCACCCCCTAGCCAGAGCCCTCACCCCTTTCCGCACCCCAACTCCCAATTTCGTGAGCATTCATGACCTGCCATACAATTTCCATACCCAGATGTGGCCCTCGGGCCAAAAAGTTTGTGCAACCCTGGCATAGTTACACCAGCTGAAGGAGTATTCTGTCAAATGCACAGACAGAAGATCATCACTCAGGCAAAATTTCAATACAGCAACTCAGCCCTGAGTATGTTGAATATAATAGATGAATATTTGAGGGGGAAATACTGAAATATGCCATTACAGCATTATTGTTCCAAAACTTCAGAATATGAAAATAAACATCCTGGACTTCTACTGAAGATATGGAGAGTCATCCAGAGAAACCTCTGCTACAAGAAGCAGCATTTTCAATACAGAGTACTCTCTTTTTGGACTTGTAGCTTGTACATGGGTATTCATAAATGCCATATCATCCCTCCCTCGCAAGTAACAGGAATGCACGTCTTTCCTTGCCTTGTTATGCTATGCAGGACACACAAGCCATTGTTAAAAATCTTCCGAAATATGGTTTTGAGTGAGCAAGTAGAAGGGCCAATTGCAGCCCCTCACAAAACTCCACTATCTATTTTAAGTTGTTATCCGAGACTACATTTATTTCAGAAGAGAGACGGAAGTAATATGGTAACATAAGCTGGCTTTTTTTTTTTTTTCTTTTCAATTCTGTGGTTGCAGTTTTGCTGAAAACAATATATTTTGCAGGTGCACACCAGCCATACCACCAGGCTACAGTTTGTTTATGGACCTTAACTATCCTTGCCACACATTAATGCTCTGAAATTACAAAGTAGCAGATTCTCTGACCCTGTGCAAACACAAATTAGAGGGCAGAGTAGAAACTTGAGACAGTACTGATTCTAGTGATGTGGAATCTACAAGCAAGTAGGAACATTATCCCATCACATTTGAAACTTGTGAATCATTTGCCAGCTTGAGTACACACTTTTAAAGCACTGAGGCCCTGGTTTTGAACACTAACACTTTTGTAGTCCCATTGCAAGACAGAAGCCTACCTATGCTAGGATTGATAAATTGCCATTTTTGTGCATTATTATTGCATTCAAGTCAATAAATAGTGGCTAGGTTGGAAGGCAGTTTGTCCTCTATGCCTATCATGTTAACTTTTTAATACAAAAAACTGTATGCGTGTATAATATGGTAGAGCTGGTTGGGAAGTGATTTTTTTTTCTTCCTGCAAAACTACAACTTTTCATTATTACTCCAGGAAAACCCTAAAATTCATGTCAAGGTTCTACTGCAAAAGGTTTCAGTTGACTAGCTCTTTAAAACTTTTATATAGTTAACTTCCAATGCTGAAAAATACTGTAACTCTGGGGAGTTCTTCCTGAGAAGTGATTCAAAGCATAGGCTCAGAGCCAAAGATCTGATATGCCTGCAGTTGCCATGGTGACAGGAAAAACTTCCTGTTGCGAAGACTCACAAAATTCCCAAGTAAAGCAGAATTTTCCCTTACTTGCTCTGGTGGACAGGTGGTTTTGAAGGTTTTGCAGCATCTCAGAAGATGGTACAACTCTGGATTAACTTAATCTCTGCTGCAAATTCATTCCGTAGCTGGATCTCTTCAGCTGTGACTGCTTTGTCCCCACCTCTCTTATGCTTAATTTTAGACTTTGTCATCTGCATTCTCAGAAGGGTGCAACTGTCTCAGCAGTTCTGCTATTTAAAATTCAGTCTTTAACATAACTGGGGCTTGGTTCATTAATTGTTTTGAAGATTAAGACTAAATCTTTAAATTGCCTCTGAAACGGACTAGAAGTTAGTAGAGACTTGAGATTTGGAGAGCCTATTGTGCTCATGGCAGCCGAAACCATGGAGGAGACAGGCATATGTGTTCTGTACCAGCTGGAAAATTTTTGACCAGCTCTGCTACTTGGTAGAACTGGGAAATAATTTCTGCTGCCCCATCAGGCAAGGAAACACACTGTTTTCTTACCCTGTTCTCACCTGGCACACTGCAAAGTTAAACCTTTTAATATCAATTATATTACAGACCTTACCGGCGGAGCCGCCGACGGGGGGGCAAAAGGGGCAGCTGCTCCGGGAACGGTGATTTAAAAGGGCCTGAGCCACTGCCGCTGCTGCGGTAGTGGTGACCGGGAGCCCTGGGCCCTTTTAAATCGCCGCCGGAGCCCTGGGCAGCGCAAGCCAGGCAGTGCAGATGGGCTGGCTGGGATAGGCTGACCCCCAGTCCCACCCCTTCTGCCCGAGGCCCGGGGCTGGACCCCTGTTCCATAAGTATTTAATATTAACTTTCACCCCTGCTTTGAGTTAATATTTGTGCTTTTTGAGTTCTTTAGCTGATTTTGAACCTCCGTTCCAATTTTTAAAAAATCCATAATCTTCTTAAATTTTCCCTTCTGGGTCTATTCTTTTTACCAGAATGGTATTCTGATGTTAATTTCAGTGGAGGGTAATAAGTAAGTTAAGAACAACATGTAAGGGTCTTGTTTATATGAGAAAAAAGCTTTATAGTCTTGCTGATGTAAGCAAAACCACTCAGGCCCTTAGAATATGTGTATATATTGACCCTTTGGAAAAATTTCAGTCCTTGGTTCTCTGTTTTGTTTCTTGAAAAAAAATAGGTCAATGAAACATGATGACTGAGCTAAAGTATTTTTAATATGGTCAGTTGTATCTATTGGTGAAGATGGAAAGCAAATGTCAATGATTTCTATAATGACAATATGTTTCTGTGATTTTATTTTATTCTAGTTCACTTTGGATAGTTACAGGCCAAAATGCCAAATTAATAGCTTCTATTAACCAGATAGATAACTTTAATATGTATCAAAGCTGGATATCTACTTTGAGTAGCTCTTACTGCTATCTCTGATACTGATAGTCAAAAATTCATTTATAGATCTGATCGCTTCCTTCCGGGACAGTAATGAGAACACTACCCGTTAGTGCATAGAAGAGAGTAGGTCAGGTTTCACTGGCCTTCCTAACTTCATCTCTTACTTAATATAAAAGGGCCTAAGTCTTCTGCTTAGTTGGCCCAGTATTTTACTAAAATGGCTGACAGACCAATATGAAAAAACATATTGGTTGTTTCAGGTAAACACCTGTGTGTAACTTAACTGTAATACATTGCATATATAGAATTTTAAGTATTGGAGAGAGCATTTCTAAGAAATGTTGGCTAATACCCCTTATCCCACAAAGCCTTCAATGACAAACACCAAGCAATGGTTTGCTTTATCAGCAAACCCAGGAAATGCATGTCATTTAATTATATTTTTTCTTCTCTTATATAAGGTGGGCCCCCCCCCATATATATATATATATATATATATAAGGTGCAACCCTTTGGCTACTGACAGCCCAAATCTTGCCCAGATGAAAGCTGCAGTGGCAATCTTGGGCTACAACCTTTCTCCTAACTAGCAATGGAAGTTTTGAGGATGCTGTTTATTCACTCCACATTCTCATGTTTCATTTGTATCTACTTTCTTCCTTACATAGTCATAAAATATCCATCTAAATAAATAAACTGCTCATAATTTAATAAGTGATTTTTTTTAGCAGTAACACTAAATCTAGACTAGTTCTTCCACTTGGCAATGTGTAAAATCAAGACAAAGTATGCTATAAAATATTTCCCTGAACAAATAGTCCACTGTAAACCACCAGCAAGATTTCTGTGTAAGTGTAATAAATAACTCCATGTATTTATATGGATTAAGTGGGATCCGATAAAGCATGGAAAATATTTGGTCTTTAGTTGTGAGGAGCATCAAGGTTTCTCACACTGGATGTCACTGTTTTAGAAAGGGAGGTTGCAAATGCTCTCCGCTTTTTGCAAATAAAAGTATATTCTGCAACTTGTAGAGTAAAACTCCAACAATGTAAGAAATAATGAAAGGGGTCTGTGCATCACCCACGCTACTGAAAAACCGCAGATCAGCAGATAACCTGTCAGCCTCTTGAAAACTCTCAGTAGCAAAAGCCCCTGCTAGCCGCTCACGTGCAATAAAATGATGAATGCTGCTCATATCTGGGGGGAGGGGGAGGGAGAAGGGAAAATTTTACAACTAAAAGGTAACTTCAAAAATATGGTGACAATACTCCATTCTTTTCAACAAAAGAGCAAATAACCCAAGTATCTTGGGCTGTGTGATTGTAGAAATATCAACAAACATTGCAGATCAGTTTCATATTGGCAGTTGACATTTTTAATATTTGTTTTGGAAATGTTCAAAGGCCCCAACCAGGATCAAGAACCTGTTGTGCTGAACAGCTGCTGTCCTTAAGAGTTGTCAGTCTTAGGCCCCAAACTTGCAATAAGATTCACGCAGTCTGAGCTGTGCAGGATCAAGGCCCATGAAGACAAGTGGTGTATAAGAATGGCCATAGTGGGTTAGACCAGTGATCCATCTAGCCCAGTATCCTGTCTTCTGACAGTGGCTTTCAGAGGGAATGAACAGAACACAGCAACTATTGAGTGATCCTGTCCCCTGTCAACCAATCTCAGCATCTGGCAGTCACAGGTTTAGACTCACCCAGAGGATGGGATTGCATCACTGACCACCCTGGCTAACAGTCATTGACAGACCTATCTTCCATGAACTTATCTTTTAATTCTTTTTTGAAGCCAGTAATATTTTTGGTCTTTTCAACATCCTCTTGTAACGAGATTCACAGGATGATTGTGTGTTGTGTGAAGAAATCGTTCCTTATGTTTGTTTTAATCCTGCTGCCTATTAATTTCATTGCTTGAACCCTGGTTTGTGAGTTATATGGAGGGGCCCATAATGCTTTTTCTCCACAGCATGCATGATTTGATAGACCTCTGTCATATTCTCTCTTTACTTGTCTCTTTTTTTCTAAACTGAACCATCCCTGTCTTTTTAATCTATCCTCATATGGAAGTTCTATACCCCTAAGCATTTTTGTTGCCCTTCTCTGTATTTTTTTCAAATTCTAATATATCCTTTTTGAGGTGAGGCAACCAGAACTGCACACAGTATTCAAGGTGTGGGCATACCATGGATTTATATAGCAACATTATGATATTTTTTTTTTATTATCTATCCCTTTCGTAATGGTTCCCAACATTCTGTTCGCTTTTTTGACTGCTGCTGCACATTGAGCAGATGTTTTCAGTGAACTATTCACCAAGACTCCAAGATCTCTTTGAGTGGTAACAGCTAATTTAGACCCCATCATTTTGTATGTATAGTTTGGATTTTTTTCCAATGTGCATTACTTTGCGTTTATTAACATTCAATTTAAATTGCCATTTTGTTGCCCAGTCACCTAGTTTTGTGAGATCCCTTTGTAACTCTTTGCAGTCTGCTTTGGCCTTAACGATCTAGAATAATTTTGTATAATCTGCAAACTTTGCCACCTCACTGTTCACCCCTTTTTCCAGATAATTTATGAATATGTTGAACACAAAGATCCTTGGGGGACCCTGCTATTTATCGTCCTCCACTGTAAAGGATGGAGGGAGAAGGATCAAATCAAATATTAAAGCTCGCAACAAAATCCATAAAATATTTAGAAAAGGGCTTTTCAATGAATGGAAAATTTTAAGAAACTTGTTTTTGTCAAACTTTTATCAAAAAGGTTTTCAACAAAAATTAAAACGTTTAGAAAAATGTTTTTTTCAGGAAGAAAAATAATCATTCCCTGACCAGCTCTCTCAAACTGTACTATTGAGTGTTCTCTATGCCCAACTGCCTCTGAAATAATAATGCACAAGTAGGGTTGCCAACTTTCTAATTTCTGAAAACAGTACACCTGCCCCCTCACCTCCCTGCCCCGTCTCTTTCCACTGAGGCCCTGTTCCGCCTCTTCCCTCGAGGCCTTGCCCCCCTTGTTCTTCTCCCTCTTCCCCTTTACAAAATCTGCCAAGCCCTCTGCTGCTTTAATGCCTAAGCAGATTCCAGTTCCAGCAGCACCTCTCTAAACCCTGGGCAACTCCAGCACGAGCAGCCCCAAGGGACTTGCAAACTCCAGTTCCAGCAGGCCACCTGGGAGTGCAGGTCAGATGAGTGCTGTGGTCTCACAGGAGCAACCAGGCAAGCTAAGACTCAGCACTCCTGCACAGCAGCCTCCCTCTGCACTGTCTGCCCAGCAACGCCCTTACCTGCCCATTCAAGCCCTCCCAAACCCCGGAGCTGCCTGGCAGCATGGCCAGGGAAAGCACTGGCAGGCAATGCAGCTCACGTTCCTTCCCTCCTAGGGAACGTTCCATGCCCACTGGGAGCCCCTTACCGCACTTGTCATAGGCCCCTGCACTCTGTCCTCCACTGCAGCCTTTAAAGGGGCCGTCCGAGTCAGTGCATGCATGCTGCCGCAGGAGCTGCCTCCTCAGGGCCGGGTGACAGGCTGCCACTTCCTCCCACTCCACCCCCTCACCCACAGTGACTGGACTTTTGGTTTCCAGTCAGCACATCTGACTGGACCCTGCAAGGTCCCCTTTTTGACAGGAGAAGAGGCATTAATCCTGCCGTACTTGGGCTTCTGTCCTGCAATGGGACTATTCACGTGTGTGCTGATCTCAAGATAAGGACCTCAGTGCTTTAAAAGTTTGTGCTCAGGTTGGAAAATGATCCAGAAGTGTGAGGGGTGATGAGAGAATGCTCCTGCTTGCATCAATAGATACAACATCAATAGAATCAACAGGTCTCAGAAGTTTCCACTCTGCTTTTTAATGTGTAGTTTGTATAGGGTCATAGAACCTGCTACTTTGTAACATCAGAGCATAAGACTGTAGCAAGGCAGTAAAAGTCTGTAGCAAACTTTTGTAGACCCTGTGGTCTGGCTGTTGTGCACCTGCAAAATATATTGTTTTCAACAAAACTGCACAGAATTGCAGAATGGTGCCCTGCCTATGAGAATATACAACACATCCTTCAAGGGTCTGGCTCAGTTAGATCAGAAATTAACATTTTAAATTATTTACATGCTCCATAAAAACTTTAAAGATTTGAAATAAAGTTGCTTTAGGGCCTTTGTAATTGAATTTCTTAATATGCTAAGAAAGTTTCCTTATTGTACTACTTTAAAAAATCTGTACAATGACACAAAACTATACAGTATTCATATTTATTCATTTTCCCCCATTGAAATGACAAATCCTGCTGCTTCTCAGAAATTATCACGCACAACTGGTGGACTACTGTAATCTGCTGTTATAAATCAGGCAATCTGCAAACTTCTGCAAAAGCCAAATTAATATGAAAGAGCAAGCAGAGTTGTTCAGTATTAAGTCATTGCAGTATGAAAGGACTAGACAGGAGTCCTTTCAGGACCAGTATTCTAGGACTTTAGTTTGTTTAAGACTGTGTTTTGTCATTCTGAAGTTTGTGCTAAGATAGAATGTATGACAGTTAATAGATCAAAAAGAACAATAATTTTAAGCAATTGTTGCTTTTAAAGGGACATCGTCAACTTAAAATCACACTTTTGTCAGATGTCATGTACTAATAGACTTCAATGTTTATTACAGAAGAAAAACTTTTCTTTTTCTATGTTTACTTTGTCCATTTGAGTGTTTTATATATAGTCAATTTGTTTCCTTGCATAGTCCATTTCTCCACTTATTTGTGTGGGTCTTTCATACAGCAAGAGGGCAAAGACCATTTTTTAAAAAAAAAATAGGAAAATGTTTTTGTAGCATCACAAATACTAGCAGAGTGAGTATAGTACGAGGAATTATGCTGAACTAATTTTTTGAAAATCTGACTATTTCTAATGGTAGAAAAATCCTGCAAACTATGTGAATGAAAAATAAGAGACTGTGGGTTTTTCATCCTTTAGTATTCTATATTGTTCCTAGCTTGTATGCAGTTGACATAGTTTTACATTGTGGTTTTTATCAAGAAGAATCCTAAAGAATATTGCATGTCCTTGCAATTAGTACACTGAGCACTATGCATCCATGACAATAAGTAAAACAGCAACTGTTTAAGGGACCAATTCAAAGTCCATTGAAGTAAATTGAAAGAGTTCCATTGAACTCAATGGGCATTGGACCAGGTCTTAACAGAATAAAATATTACTGTATAGATGACCATACCAATAGGAAGTACATAGGGAATTAAGAGGGAAATGTAGTTACCGAGAACACAGGTCCCTATGAATTCAGTTTTTTGTCACCTCTGAAAGGAGGCGTATCATAGTAGCAGAGAAGCCCTTAACCCTGTGCTGAGGGCATTGGTTCAATGACTAGAGAGAAGAATGTCACATACTGAATTGCCAACACATTCCTTACAGTTCCTTGGATTTTCCTTCGCTGTCTCCAGACACATACTGATCACGCCAGTTCTTGCTTAAATGCTAAGATCTGAGATCACAACCTGATGTGGAAACAGTATGGCTGATAAAGAAATGTGTGCACTTGTCTGAAGGTTTGAAATAGAGCTGCAGGTATCAGGAACTGAAGAGGGGTGGGAAGGAGGGGAAGAATTAACAGAATAGTGTTGATATAAAGTGGCTGTTGGGATTATCGTGTTTACTTGTGGTAGATATCTGAGATTCAAGTTTATAGTACCAGTACTGGAAGGAACTTGGAAAAGAAATTATTTAGTGTGTTATAGTTTGTATTAATTATTTTTTTGTTTGTACTTGGTTTCCTTATCTTTATTTGTATGCTTGCTAATGACCTGCTGTATTCCACTGCTGCAATCTGGAAACTTTTTAGTTGAACCCATCAGTATGAATAACATTGCCTGGCACATGACAATGATGTCATCCTGAGGACAGAGAGATCTGCTTGCTGGTTTAAACTAGCATTAAACAGTTTCTCAAAATGACCTATTCTCATCATGACTGGCATGACTGAGACAAACCTGTTTCTGAGTAAGAGACATTAGTTATTTCTTTCTTATAGATTAATTTACTGTAACTTGTCTGCAACTTCCCACACTTTACAGAAGTGAATTTAAAAGAAAAGTGTTAGGCCTGAACTACACACGCATTTTGTACATGTATAATAATTTCAACAATAACAATATTTTTTACCCATATAAATTATACTGGAGCAAGCCCTGGTATAGATGCAGTTATACTAATGTAAAGATGCCTTATATGAGTATAGCTTATTCCCCTTCCCATATGTGAATGAGCCATAACTGAGTGCCTTCATGCCAATTTAACTGCAATAATACTAGTAGGTTGTACTGCTTTAACTACATTGGCATAAAGTGTACAGCTTTTGTGTGTAGATAACCCCTTAGTTTTCTCCATTGAGAATAAAGGGAATAGAAGTGTGTCTTGTTAGGCTGTTTTGTTTAGGTTTTTCTCTTGCTTAAATGCCCTCATTCCACCATCCTGCAAAGTTACAATAATGACTCATTTCTGGGTTTAGCCAGAACTTTGCTATCTTTTCTTCTGATTTCTAAAGAAATATAACAATCTGATTTAGTGTGACAGATAATCAATGTGACCAAGGTAGAGTGAAATGTTACATAGGCTAGAATGTTTAGTAGAGCTACAGCCAGGTTCTACCAATGAAGCACTTTGTGCAGAATTTACCCATCTGTAAAATTGGGCTAAATACCTGCCTCACATTGGCATTATGAAGCTTAATTTGTTTGCTATGTGCTTTGAAATCCCAAGATAAAATGTTTGATGTACATGCAGAGTATTGTTGCTGTTCTATCATGTAGTCAATGATTTTTACTGCTGCTACATTTGGAGGAAGCTATTCTCTCAGTAGTCCATTCACTGAAAAAAGAAAACGTGTACTTGGGAGATACTGCAGATACTTTTGTTAACACAAGACAATACTAGCAGTAACACTTCTTTCACACAATATTTGATCAGTGTAAACAGGAATTTAATTGGAGCTGAGTTAGATATATCTATACAACAAACTTGATTCACAGTATGTGGGAACTGAATTAATTTACTAAATTGGTGAACAGTAACTTTTGTGACCACACATACAGATATCCTGCCAGATATGATCTATTCTTTGTATAAGACAGTCAGTCACCCAAGCATTTTAAATGGGATCAATGGGATCTTTTGAGCATGATTTTAGCAGCATGAGAAGTAACTATTTTGATGTGAAAATGAAACCTAAAGAGTCAGTGTTTCTCACCTCAAAATTAGTTACTTCTCATGTTGCTAAAATCATGCCCAAAAGATCCCATTGATCCCATTTAAAATGCTTGGGTGACTGACTGTCTTATACAAATTTATATAAATTGCTCCAGAAGCCGCAAAACTTCTAATTAAATGACAATTGGCCATGTGTGTTTATCAGGCGTATAGAAAAAGGCAATTGATGCAGTGGTGGAAAAAGTCTATAGAGCCTCAGACGTACTACCTATCAATCACCATCTACTACCACGTGCAACATAAAAAAGACCAGCACAAAGGCTTCAGTCATGCTAGGAAACGGGGGAAGAAAAACAGTTATAACAATGTCACTGTAGTTGGAGCATGTGTTTAGAGTAATATGCACATCAGAAAACCTAGATGCTGGGCATCCAGTTCTCTTGTTGAAAAATTCATTGCAATGGATGCATCCAGCAATACAAGGAGGTTAAAGAATAAATACTTTTGACTGCAGCTATCCCCAATTCAGGCTGGTAACTTGGCACAAGCTAAGAAAAGTTGAGCCAAGCTAGAGTTTGGATGGTTTCAGAGAAAACCCAGCTCTGCAGGGAAGTAGTAGGGAGGCTTGGATAAATGGCACATCTTGCCTTGTTTTTAGGACTTAACTAAAGGCCCAGCATTGTATTAGGGTTACTGTGCTGCAGGAGGTGTTGCCTTTTGTCTGAGACACCAAACCAAAATCCGGACTATTTTTGATCATTAAAGATTTTTGATCATTTATTGTAAGAGTTTGGAATGTTAGTCCATTTTGGTAATCAAGGGGACTATTCACCTGGGCAAAGTTACACCTGTGTATCAGTGTTTCTAAGACAGACCCTTTGTCATTTCACCTAGTTGGTTGGGTTGATCTTTCGCACAGGGACAAGAAATCATTTTCAAAAATAGGAAAAACATGATTGTAAAAGCAGAGATAATGGCTAGAGGTAGGTGGGGTACCTGAAACTTTTTAACTCACTTTTAAAAAGTGACTATATTTCAAATTCATGGTGTCCTTAAGGTAAAATAACTTTTTGATTATTAGCTCCAGTGTTCAAGGCAGTTTGCCTTATTTCTGAAAATTTTCTTTGTGCCAAATCTTGGCACGTGATTTTTGGATAAGGTGGAATTAAAGCAAATTTTGAGAATAAAAGAAATAGTGAGGCTTTCTGGATGTATAATGGTACTAATAACTTAAATATTAGGGTATTTGAAAAATCACACTTGAGCTTGTACAATATTTTTACAAGCATTTACTTCCTCATGTAGATCAGCTTTGTTTTTAAAAACCTCTAAGAGATCAGGTTCTTTGAGGAATATTTTAATGTAGTAAATAGGCCTGTGAAGTCACAATAATTGAATTTTTAAAAACAAATCTTAGTAGGATGACTTGCACTGCTGTATAATGGCTGCTGTAATTAAGTCTGCTGACTATGAAGAGATAACATCAGTGAATAGAAAATAGTTGCAGAATGAATGCTAGATAAATGCCAAGGCAAAGCCATGACATTCCTTTTCAAAGGAGAAGATGTTAATCCCGTGATGGGGACTGATTCATCACTGCTTTAGTATAAACACCATTGATTTCATTGGAGTTACACTAGCGTAAAACAAAACTAATGTGGTGGTGAATAAGGCATGAGTTTCTGGTACAATTACTCTTTCTATTAAATCAAATGATTGCTGCAGATTCCCTCATTCTTGCTTTGGTTCAGTTAGTTTACAGCTGCCATTCTTGAAAAGCTCCATTGCTGTGACACTGTAGCTGGGACACCAGATTTCTGTAAAAATGACATTCTATTCTTCCACATTTATTCCTTCTTTGGGAGGGGCATGCGGAATCCTCTCTCCAGCACTCAAATGGAGACTTTGTGCATGGGAAGCTGGAATGTGAATGTACTGCCGTGCACTACATTGCCAAGTGGACCCAGCTGCCATGCACAAAAATTCCATTTCTGTTTCAAAGAGCAGTAAGTCAAAGTGCTCTATGGAACTTTAAGTGCATGGTATCAGGGTCCATAATCAGGGATTTAGTGCATGGCAGGCTAGTGTGTCGATGCTCCAGCTTGCCATGCACTAAGTCTCTGTATAGACAAGCCCTAAGTAACTTGATTGGGATCTTTGCACAGGGAAATAGAGGAGGAAACAGATCCCCCTTTTCAGGCTACAGTCTAATGTTTTTGCAGGTCTATGGCCAGCATCTCCCTGTGAAGTTAGGGATGATTGGAGGATCTATGTAGCACTTTTGGAAGGTGCTTAGATACCATTGTACTGGGTGTGGTATAAGTAAGCAGCCTACCAGAGACTCTAGCTCAGTGGTTTTCAAACTTCTTTTCTGGGGACCCAGTTGAAGAAAATTGTTGATGCCCGTGACCCAACAGAGCTGGGGATGAGGGGGTTGGGGTGAGGGCTGTTGGGTGGGGCCAGGAATGAGGGGTTCAGGGTGTGGGAGGGGGATCTGGGCAGGGGTTGGGGTGAGGGAAGAGGTCAGGGATCTGGGCCAGGGGTGAAGGCTGCGGGGTGGGGCCAGAGATGAGTGGTTTGGGGTGCAGAAAGGGCTCTGGATTTGGGGGGGGGCTTCGGGCTGGGGCAGGGGACTGGGGTGTGGGGTTGGGGCGTGGGCTTACCTCAGGTGGCTCCTGGTCAGCAGTGCAGCAGGGGTGCTAAGGCAGGCTTCCTGCCTGTCGTGGCACTGCGGACCATGCTGCACCCCAGAAGCAGCCAGCAGGTCTGCCTCCTAGGCAGAGGCGCGCAAGCGGCTCCACGCAGCTCTTGCTCGCAGGCACCGCCCCCTCAGCTCCTGGCCAATGGGAGTGTGGAGCCGGTGCTTGGGGTGGGGGCAGCGAGTGGAACCCTGTGCCTCCCCGCCTAGGAGCCCAGACCTGCTGCTGGTCGATTCCGGGGCACAGCGTGAAGTCCGAACAGGTAGGGACTAGCCTGCCTTAGCCAGGCAGCACTGCTGACGGGAGTTTTAACGACCTGGTCAGTGGTGCTGACCAGAGCCACCGCGACCCAGTGCCTGACATTCTGCGACCCAGTACTGGGCCGTGACCCGTAGTTTAAAAATCACTGCTCTAGCTAGTAGGACAGGAACTGCTGCGCTGGAGTGAAGAGGTAAAATGGGGCCCAAATGGAGCCACCCCTGCCCCAGCTATTCCTTAAGACTCAGGCAATGCCTCCCCTCCCCAGGTGGTCTTGGGGGGGAACTGCAGAGAGCAGCCAGATAGACTTGGACCAGGCGTGGACAAAGCAGGGACCTTTGGACCTCTGGACGTTTCTGACTTTCTCTGCCCTGTATTGGTTGGCTGATTGCTTGCTCCCTCCCAACCCAACCCAACCCTCCCAGTCTCTTCACACTTGCTTCTCCTCCTGTCCCCCTTTCATCCCCTTCCCTTTCCCGTCCATTTAGCTGATCCCCTCCTAACTAAACCCACCACAAGTAAATAAATAATCTTGAAACTAACATGACATTTGCTGCCATTACATTGTTCACTCTGTGTGTTATACTCCTTCCCCGTGTTATACTCCTTCCCCTGTCTATTTAGACTATACTGTCTCATTGTTTCCTTGTACTCACCTGTCTCCATCTGTTGTCTCTTGTCTTATATTGTAAAGACTTTGGGGGCAGAGACAGTCTTTTTCTTCTGTGTTTGTACAGAGCCTAGCACAATGGGATCTTGGCCATGACTGGGGCTTCTAGTTGCCACTGCAATACAAATAATAACCAGAATAAAATCATTTGGCTTTCCCCCACACTCCAGCTTATGACCACACATAGACTCTTAACAGAGCCAGGGGGTACCTGTACTGTACAGTGGGGGTAGGTGTCTTCTAATGGGCTTCATTTCCCTCTCTTTCTGTCCCAAGAGCATTACACACCCACAGAGGTGGTGCAGGATTTTGTTCACCATCCCTTCTTGACTTCTGTAGCAAATTCTTTGTTGTTTTGAGTTTGGATTATTTTAGCTGGGTACTTCATTTATGTTTGGTTTTGTTGTTGTTTTGAAATGTATTTCTATTGATGTATTTTCATTATTTTACATCAGTTAGAGATGTGGATAGGGGCCTTTTATAAAAGTTGCAAACAATTGTCAAAGATCAAAAAACAATTTATCTAAATACCCAGCAATGATGGGGTATCTCCCCCACACTGGCACTTCAAGGGTTAACTGGAGCCAGAGAGCAATTAGTGTATCCATTTGCACCTGGACGGTGACCCAGTCCCAGTTTAGTATTAGCCCCATCTGGGTGGCTCCTAAAGGAAGGACTTTAGGGCAGTAGAAGGGGAGGGAGGAGGTCTTGGGATTGTCTCCTGAGATGGGAGCTCTGGCAAAGGGCCAGTGGACAGGCACAAACACCTTGACAGTCTGGGGAGAGGCAGAGAGGTGCGGGAGCTCCAGAGAGAAAGCTTGGGAAGGCGTTGCTCTTCATAAGAGCAGGAAAAACTCTGCAGAGCCCGGGAAGGGGTGAAAAGCCTGTAGAGCAGTGATACCGGGAGAGGCAAGCCAAGGTAGAAACTAGTCCAGGGAGGCAGCAAGGAGCCTACGGGAGCAGAGCTTAGCTGCTCACTGCAGGGGCTCTGGGCTGAAAACCTGAGCAGCGGAGCAGCCTGGGTTCCCTTACTGGCCACTGAGTGAGATGGTGTGAAAGCCCTGTGATTTATGGCAGTGGTTCTCAACCAGGGGTATGTGTGCCCCTGAGGGTACACTGAGGTCTTTCGGGAGATACATATCAACTCATCTAGATATTTGCCTAGTTTTACAATAGGCTACGTGGAAAGCAGTAGTGAAGTCAGTACAAACTAAAATTTCAGACAATGAATTGTTTATTCTGCACTATATACTACACACTGAAATGTAAGTACAATATTTATATTCCAATTGATTTATTTTATAATTATATGGTAAAAATGAGAATAAGCAATTTTTCAGTAATAGTGTGCTGTGACACTTGTATTTTTGTCTGATTTTGTAAGCAAGTAGTTTTAAGTGAGGTGTAACTTGGGAGTACGCAAAACAAATCAGACCCCTGAAAGGGCTACATTAGTCTGGAAAGGTTGAGAGCCACTGATTTATGGATTGTAAATACTATTGAACCCAGAGTCAGGCTGAAGACATGGCATGAAGTCGCTGAATTATTATTCAGGGGCAAATCCGGAGAAGAAGCTGATTGCCGCAAATCTGGAATGGCTAATGGCAGGGGACACTAGAGGAAGAGAGCCTGCTTTGCCATAGTCAGGAGCTGGCGTACCAGCCAGTGAGTCACCCTTCTACACCAGTCTTTTGGGCTAAGCCAGGCATCTGAACATCTAAATACAGCTGTTTGTTTTACACATTATCATCAAAGTACATTGTGGAATTAAGTTAGTAAGCAGTTTTTGGATGATGCCACAGGCAGAATAGACTACTTTACTCAGATCATAGGAAGAATATATGCACTAGAATAAATTCTGTAACCAAGTTTTAAAATTGTTCCATACTTTTCTGCTTTAGCAGCCTCTCAATAGGTGGGGTACATAAAGGACTTGAAATGATAGGGTCCAAGAGACATCCTTCTCCTCTACACATCCTAGACTAGGACATTCTGGTGTGAGAGGGTAGGTTAAGTCAGAGCTAGTAAAAATCAATAAGAAATATGTTAAGGCTGTTGGACCTTATGACCTCTCTATACATGATGCTATGTTTGAAGCACTTTCAAAAGCTATTGAGGACTCAGGCCACACACAGTCATTTGAACTACATGTAAGTAATAGATTCCCTTGGAAATATGTCTGAATTGATAGAATCCTAATTCAATGTGGCCTCAATGTTAATTTGTTCTAAGCAGAAAGGCATCCAACTTGAGCTGCCATGTGGGAAGGTAGTACATTCAGACTACTGTTAAGCATGAGATAGAAAATGACACAGTAAGCCTGTGTCAGCAATAGAGAAACAGGTGACACTTATTTGTTAAAGGTGGCCTTTAACACTTTTAAAATGGCCGTGCATTGTTGTAGAGAAATGACTGGTAAAGAACATATAGTACAATCAGGAAAAAATTGTGGGGTGGGGGGGGGAACCGAGGAAAGAATGGCCATGTGCTGAAAGCATTGACTGGGGGGGGGAGCAGTTGGAAGAGGCTTTATTCCCAATTCTGATACAGATTTCCTTCAAATCTTCAAATCTTTCTGCATTAATGTTTCCTTTAGTAAATTGAAGATAACACTTTGTGTTAGAAGGTATGGTAAGCATTATCAATAGAAAACTAATGAAAATGAGAATTGAATGGGGGAAAGGAGCTAAATTTAAAACTGTTACAAGACTAGGGTGACCACATGTCATGATTTTATAGGGACAGTCCCAATTTTTGGGTCTTTTTTTTTTTATATAGGCTTCTATTACCCGCCACCCCCAGTCCCAATTTTTCACACTTGCTGTCTGGTCACCCTATACAAGACCCACTGTTGAAACAACATCAGTAAATGAATCTGACAAGGACTCAAATGCTACACAACAGCTGTCTTTGGGAGGTAATTTTTGTTGTTTGCTATAAATGTACTTCAAATACTTCCTACATTATAAAATGCCAGTTATTCTCAGGTAGATATATGCAGGCGTCCTCTGATATCTATAATAGGCCTTACAACAGTCACCAACATCGCACAGTTACTTCCTATTCTAAATATAGAGGAAAACTACACTATTTCAGATACCACTGTGAGGCAAATGCTGACTTTGTAATAGTGACCATTGTCTGATTAAAATAGACTTAGATGAATAGTGGCTAGTGACAACTTATACCTGAGTCTCTAAGTTAAGACTATTTTGTCTCTTTAAATATTTAATTTCTCTCGAGTCTTTGTCTGATTATTTTCTTATGATTAATTATTTTTGAGTTTTCTCTGTCTCTTTTTAACTTCCTTCAGTTTGTTTTTGGGAAATATGATAAAGGAGAGGTCAAGACAATCTCCATTTTTATTTTAAGCTAATGTCCAGAAGGTTACCCTCAATTTCTTTTCACAGTGACTATTCTTCCTCTTTCAAAAACAAAAAAAAAAAAAAAAAAAAAAAAAAAAAAAATCTGTGCCCAACTTCACAGTTAATAACTCATGGGCATAATTTTTCTTGCTATGAAACTGACATAAAATCAGTTACACAATGTCCTTTAAAAAACCAAAATGAACAGCCTTCATACTTTAGCAAGGTAGTCAGTAATGCTAGCTCTGTGTCCAGTGCTTTGTTCAATGTAGTTTTAATGCTTTCTACAGGGGTGCATCTACCACATTCCTGGTTAAAATTATTCCACAGACTGCTAAACCTCACTGTTGGAAATTCATCCTGCTAATTTTTTCCTTTGTTCAGCCACCATCAATTAATCAGAGTTAGTCCCTCTTAGAAAACCAATAAAATGAGCTTCCTGAATCTCAACATTTCAGTGACATCTGTGCACACATTGCTTTGCATCCTTCTGTCACCAGCAATCTGTAATTTCCTGACACATTTGGGTACCCAAGTGATGCTGGGAATCAGCATTTGCAGTTAATGTTGCCTAGCACCAGAAATGTAAAAATAAAATGTGTTATCTGTCTTTCTAAGAGTTATCACTAATGGCCTTTTCTATAGCATGAGCATATGGTTTAAAAAAAATCTCGCCACACTCCGCTGATTTGACACCACTTTATTAAACTGATTTTTGTTCCCCATGGCTTGTTGAAATGCTGGAGAACTCCTGTGCAGTGGATCATTAAGTTGTCAGTATTGTAACTACAGTGTATTAATTCCATCAGTTGTTATGAACTGAGTTTATAGAAAGCCGTGGATACATAATTCCCTTGCCAATAATGTGTGTGCATATTTTTTGATGTAAGGCAAATGGGAAACTGTAGAATAAGTGTTTTCATTTCAAATGATATTTTTATAGTGTTGCCTCTCAAAGAAATTATTGTGATTAATTGTATAGGACTAACTTGAAGATGTACAGTGCTCTCTAGATTTCATTCTCTCTCCTTTCCTGTTTATAGGCAAGGTCAAATTGGATTCCATTTCCTCCCCTTTGAGTCATCCTCACTATGTCTCTAAAATATGATTGTATTTAATTCATAACTTTCTCCCCTCTCTGTTTAGAGTAATAGATGGTATTAACATATCCTTTCCTTTGAGGTTAATGAATACACGCTAAAGATTTCCATCCATTACGTCAGTGAGTCAGGAATGCTTGCTAGATTAATTCAATATTATTTTAGGCTTTATTGATTCAGTTGGATTAGATATTGGAAAGGAAAACAGCAAATTAAATGATTGTATCTTTAGACTGCAGCAGTGAGACGCCCTGCTTAGAGAAACTGTGGAATGGTAAACAGCAGGAGAGGTGATTTCCCTGGTGGGGGTTCATTCACCACAGGAAGCTTATCATTCATAAGGAAACAGGTGTATCTATTGGTTCTTAATGGACCCATTGTTTCCACTTCAGTAAGTTTGGTTTCCTTGGAAAGGTTCAGGTAAATCAAGATAAATGAAAAATATTTTTTTTTCTTGCTTGCTTCATAGTTTTTACTTAAGACTCAACAAAATTAACTATTTGTGGTGCATATTATTGTCCCTTTTGAAAGCAAGTGGTTAGTCAAATTTCAGGGCTCTAGGGATGTTCCAGTTCAAAGTAGAAATTGACAGAATCTGATAGTTTCTTTGATACAATTTTGTTTATTTACAAGGAAATATACAAAGTCCTGCCTCTCTGAATGCAGGAGGAACCAAGAACAAAAAGAGCAGTTTTTTTAGCTTGTAGTTCCAAAGCTTCTTTAGCCAACTGACCCAGAAGCTTTCGCTCTAGCCTTTTACAAGGTCACACTGTGCTCACAGGCTATAGCCTGGCTTTCTTGCTCTTTTTGCCTCAGCCCCTCTCTGTTCTTGGTTTCTGTGTGTTCTTTCACCTTCTCCACCCGACATCCCAGGTCACAATACCCAGTGGAATTCCCCGACCCACATGGTGCTGGTTACTGGTCAGGCTTTTTTAGGCCTTGTTTCAGGTGTGACCCTTTAACTGTCTTACACCTATTTGAAATGAATGGCCTTGAATCACAGAATCGTAGGACTGGAAGGGACCTCAGTAGTTCATCTAGTCCAGTCCACTGCACTCACGGCAGGATTATGTAATAACTAGACCACCCCTGACAGGTGTTTGTCTAACCTGTTCTTAAAAACCTCCAATGAGGGAGATTCCACAACCTCCCCTAGGTAATTTGTTCCAGTGTTTAACTACCCTGACAGGAAGTTTTTCCTAGTGTCCAATTTAAACTGCCCCTGCAGCAATTTAAGCCCATTGCTTCTTGTCCTATCCTCAGAGGTTAAGGAGAACAATTTCTCTCCCTCCTCCTTGTAACAACCTTTCATGTACTTGGAAACTGTTATTATGTCCCCCCTCAGTCTTCTCTTCTCCAAACTAAACAAACCTACCTTTTTCAATCTTCCCCCAGAGGGCATGTTTTCTAGACCTTTAATCATTTTTGTTGCTCTTCTCTGGACTTTCTCTAATTTGTCCACATCTTTCCTGAAATGTGGTGCCCAGAACTGGACACCATACTCCAGATGAGGCCTTATCAGCATGGAGCAGGGTGGAAGAATTACTTCTCATGTCTTGCTTACAACACTCCTGCTAATATATCACAGAATTATATTCTT